>NC_054379.1:170557838-170692109 GCF_017654675.1 Xenopus laevis | reverse complement strand
CGTCCGTTGTTGTTGTGAGAGAGAATGGAGAGAGAGCGAGAGAGAGAGAGAGAGGAGAGAGGGAGGGAGGAAGGAAGAGAGAGAGAGGGGAGAGAGGGGGGAGAGAAAGCGAGAGAGGAGGAGAGAGAGAGAAGGAAGAGAGAGAGAGAGGAGAGAGGGGAGAAAGAGAGAGAGACAGAGAGGAAATGAATCAGAAGCGACAAGGAGAAGAGAGCGGGAGGGGAGAGAGACGAAGACAGAAGAGGAGAGAAGAGACAGAAAAGGAGAGAGAGGAGAGGGACGGCTAAAAAGGAGAGGAAAGGAGAGAGAGAGAGAGGGAGAGAGTCGTGAGAGAACGACAGAGAGAGAGAAGAGAGGAGAGAGGAGATGAGAAGAGAGAAGAGAACAAGAATGAGATAGAGAGAGAGAAGCAGGAGAGAGAGAGAGAGGGAGAAGAGAGGGAATAGAGAGAGAATGAGAAAGAGAGAGAGAGGGAGAGAAGAGAAGAGAGAAGCAAAGAGATGAGAAGGAAGAGGGAAGAGAGGGGGGAGAATGAGAAAAAGAAAGGAGGAGAGAGAACATCCTCTACTTTTTAACAGCTTATACCACCAAGAACAGATTTTGTTACAAGGCAATACATTAAGAACATGAAATTTGAGAGATAACATCGAGTTTTTCAGATTTGGCACCCTCCACTGTTAACCAAAAGACAGTTTATGAAAGAGGTGACTGGCAGGCTTCGAGATAGAAATATCCATATAAATGTGGTTTTCCATTTGCTTAATAGCCAGGCACAATGGGAAGAGCCAACTTACTGAGAGAACCTGATGAGGTGAGAACTTTTCCCAGTCTGGGCTGCCTCCGGTAGACCTATCGGATGGGCTCGTTACGTTATGACCACAGCTACAAAGACAGCAAGAAGACCAGCCACGTGAGGGTTAATTTTTCCCTATGCTTAAAGGCGGGATCTCTAAGATAATTGGCAAAAACTCGCACACCCAGGCCTTAAAAGCTCCGCCAGAGTGCTCAGTTGTTGGAAGGATCGGCTACCTCCTCAATCAACAAGAAGAAAGCAATGGCACTCACAGCTATTCAAGCAGGATAAACCTTGCGTATGTTTATTTGCACACGATGCAACGTTTCGGGGTGGTCCTTGTCAGGCGGGTCTATGTCTTTGCCTGGAATCATCGTCTGACGCACGTAATCAACGATAGCACGACAGCAGATTTTCTTTATTCCCCCCCCCCTTTTTTTTTTTTTTTTTTCTGCCCTCCCTCAGAGTTGACAAAACATGGCCGGAACGGCTGATCATTCATTTCCCTTCCCGCCATTTGGCCACATCTACGATCTGGGCTTCATGTTTTAAGTGGGAATGACGCATCGCTACTGGGAGTGTTTAATATTTTCCATCTTATCTTAGACGCCACCGCTGCTACACTCCGAAAGATGAAACTCTTTTGCCAGTACAGAATTTGGACTGTTCGATTTCGCTACTTGCTCTGGGGACTCCCTCGCTGAACTCACACGGCATCTCAGATTTAGGATGACGTCGTAGATGGGTTTAAATTATTTCTAGAGTCTCATGGTTTCATTCTTTGTGTTCATGTTTAATATCATTGTTGTTGATAGCCAGAATATCTGTGCGATGATTCCATATTCCCCCCCCTCTTTTTAATTTTTAATTATTTTTTTTGCCGCTAACAGGGCCTGTATAGTGAAGGATACTAATGTCATCAGCACAAAGTTGTAAACTCTATTACTGCTATTGTCATTACAATTGCTTTAATCTTCGATGTCCATTTTTCTCTGCTTTCGTTTAATTTCCTGGTCCTGCAGACACAAATTCGCCCAGTTCTGATATTCAAGCGTTGTACATATGGGGTCTTCTCCCTGTAAATATTCAAAATCTATAACGTACATTGAGAGCGTCACACAATTGGTCAAGTTACATATCTATAAACGCAGAAAAACAGAACTGCTGTCCACTCTACTGGCTCTTCTATTGGCTTTGATTTGTAGTATCGCGCGGTAAATATCCCATTACGCGCTTCCAGTCCCCGAGGGCGGACTCACGTTTTTACCTGTTACCTGTCTCCCAGCCAACCTCCCCTACATACTACTCACTCTAATTGGGGCTACCCCCGTGGAGTCTATTGCACCCGGGTGATAGCATGAGCAGTCTTCTTTCACCCCTCTTTTCCGCTAGAGTTAAGCACTACTCCCATGATTATTATTTCCTCCTTTTGCTTTCCTGGTTTTTTGCTCCCCCCCCCTCCAATTACGATTGAGACTAAGGGTAGTGGAATTCAAGCTTTGGGCATAAATAATTCGGCGACCTCTATTAACGTTGTCTCAATAAATGCTAATGGCTTGAACTCTCCCCAAAAACGGATTCTCTTGTCAGCAGAATTGAGAAAACATCGAACCCATGTTGCATTCGTGCAAGAAACTCATTTTAAAAGGGGCCATGTCCCCAAATGGAATAACAGATATTATCCTGAGTTATATGCTAGCGCCCCCCAGGACACAAAAACTAGAGGTGTAGCCAGATTGTTCTCAAAGGGTCTGAATCTCGCAGTTGAGGATACCAAAGTGGATACTAAAGGTAGATTTGTCTTTGTTAAAGGTCGTATTGGCCAACGCTTATACACATTTGCAACAGTTTATCTTCCCAATACTGACCAGGATAGGGAATTCCTGCGCATTACTCAGATCTTACAACAATTTATGGAAGGGATCCTTGTCCTTGGAGGAGACTTCAATGTCCCGATGGACCCTCTCCTGGATTGTTCATCAGGGAAAACCAGTACTGCACGGGCTATATGTTTAAAAATCAAACAGTTACATGACCTATTGCTAGTTGACGTATGGCGAACTCAACATATACAGGAAAAAGATTTCACTTATTATTCCGCTAGACATAATTCATACACTCGTATTGATTATTTGTTTGTTTCTCAGTATGCCTTATCAGAAATACAACATAGTCACATCCATCTTAGAACGTTTTCTGACCATGCGGCAGTCTCTGTTAACATTGTAATACCAACCTCTTCAAAACCATACTCCACTTGGAGATTTAATGAATCATTTCTACGGGACCCAACTATAGTGAAAGAAATTTCTACGAACATACAAAATTATTTTAAGATAAATGCCACATCCGACATCTCACCCACAATATGTTGGGAAGCACACAAATGTGTGATACGTGGCTCCATCATTGAGATTGGATCTATGTCACGGCCGGCACCCAATACCAGAACTAGAGCCAAGCACCATGGTCAGAGCTCTCTTCACCAGTATGTGTGACCACTTTTGGGCTTCGGGAAGGCCCTCCGCCTACTGGGGTGCCACCTGGACTTATGAATGGGCAAAGCTAGAGTTCTGGCAGGCAATGGGGCACGGCAGGTATCTAGAGTCTTTTGGGCCGAGGATCACGGTTACAGGCAAGGATGAGGCAGAGAGGATAGTCAGACAGGCTGGGTCGAGGCAGGCAGATAGCAAGGATCGTCAGGCAGGCAAGGGTCAAAACCGGGTATCAAGCAGAAGGGGTACAGGCAATAGAGTAGTCGGGTAACAGGCACAGGTCAGGATTCAGATGGGAGCGTCGTCAGGAAACAGGCTGGGGTCAAAACCGGATAACAAGCAGAATAAACACGGACAAACAGCACAAGGCTTCAGGCAAAAACCACAGGATAAATCCTATCACGGGCAACCAGCAGTACCAATGAATGGCCTTAAATACAGTTTGAATTTCGCGCCATTGCGCGCTGACGTCATTACTCCAGCGCGCCTGCGCCTTTAAATAATGCGCATGCATGCCGCGCGCGCACTAGGACCCGGAAGCCGACGGAGAAGGAGCGCGGCGGCCGTCCACGCCGCCACGACCCAGGTATATTTCTTACAATCTAGACTTAAAAAAGCGCTGAATCATCGGATCGAACAATTGTTATCTCGCATTAAACTTCTAGAAACGCAGCACAAGCATTCATTGGCCCAACAAACTGCGCTAGAACTTGCTGAAGCTAGGGTGGAGTTGAGTGGCTTACTTAATGCATATACTAACAGAATACAAACGCTGATCAAACATACATATTACGAACACGGAAATAAATGCGGTAGGTTGCTTGCTAATGCCTTGAGACAAAAACTTGCCAAAAATTATATCCCCAAAATTAAAACGTCGAAAGAATAGTGAAAGAATTTGAAGAATTCTTTACTAAAGTTTATCAAATTAACCAGAATCCCCATAACACGGGTAGTGCTTCCCAAAACTTAGCCGCCACTTTTTTGACTCAACAGAATCTACCCAAATTGTCTCAGGACATTAGCCAACAATTGGAGGCAAATATCACTCTGGAAGAATTACAGGCAGCCATCTCCTCTTCCCCAACAGGCAAGAGCCCAGGGCCTGATGGGTTCCCAATGTCCTATTATAAAGAGTTCCAACATATCTTGTCCCCCCACTTATGCAACTCCTTTAATGCCTTACAAACGGATGCTACATTTTCCCCCCAATCATTAGAGGCGCAAATCACTCTTTTACTGAAGCCCGGCAAAGATCCATCTGACCCAGGCAGTTACAGGCCGATTTCGTTGATAAACAATGACGTAAAATTACTAGCCAAAATTATAATGAAAAGAATGCAGCAGGTGTTGGAAAACTTGATAGATCCAGAATAAGTCGGTTTTGTGCCTAATAGGGAAGCCAGAGACAACACTAACAGATTAATAAACTTACTGTACCATGCGCAGACAAGCTCTAAACAATTACTTCTGCTTTCCACGGACGCAGAAAAAGCGTTTGATCGCGTTAATTGGAAATTCATGTTTGATACCTTGAGACAATATGGTTTTGGACCCAACCTCCTTAACTGGATTCAGGCCCTTTATAACAATCCCACAGCTAAGGTGAAAGTCAATAATATCCTCTCCGAACCCATTGTCATCAAAAAC
This sequence comes from Xenopus laevis, assembly GCF_017654675.1. NCBI lineage: Eukaryota > Metazoa > Chordata > Amphibia > Anura > Pipidae > Xenopus > Xenopus laevis. Next base: position 170,687,171 of record NC_054379.1, on the reverse strand, counting down.
GGTACGTGTCAAGGCTGCCCCCTTTCCCCCACGCTCTTTATCTTGACCCTTGAACCTCTACTGCATGCAATTAGAAATAATCAGGATATTAAGGGACTTCAGATTGGTACCAGACACCATAAAACGGCGGCTTACGCTGACAACCTGTTATTCGTCATAACAAACCCTATCATTACAATTCCGAATCTTAATAATGTCTTAGCCGAGTACGGGGCTGTGAGCAACTTTAAAATAAATCATAATAAATCCTATGCCCTTAACATCTCCGTACCTGGTAGGACGATACAAGGGTTGTCCCTGAACTTCCCCTATAAAATGGGCGTCTCATAGTATCACCAATCTGGGTCTTGCACTTACAAAGGATTACAACAACTGGGGTGAATTAAATTGCTCGAATCTATACAAGAAAATAGACTCAGATTTGAAACGTTGGAAACTTAACACGTTTTCATGGTTCGGCCGCATAAATGTCGTGAAAATGAATATTCTCCCCAGACTGTTGTATCTTTTTCAAGCTCTTCCACTCAAATATCCTAAAGGGTGGATTGATAAATTTCAAGCTTCCATGTATGGTTGGATAAACACCCCAGACTGGGCAGGCATATCCTCACTAGACCTAAAAGGTTGGGAGGGACTGCATTGCCGGACCTACATAGGTACTATAAGGCAGCTATTTTGAATAGAATTTTAGATTGGTCTCATCATTTGGATAATAAGTTGTGGATCGAAATAGAGCAGCAGGCTACCTCAACACACCTCTTACATCTCCCCTGGATTGCTAAAATCAATAGACAAATTCTGACTAAGGGTCATCCACTCTTGGCTAATACATTGGAGATATGGGACACTCTTGATAAAAAATTTGGCATTACTACGCATCCCTCTACTCTAACCCCGGTCACCAACAACCCGGCCTTTCCACCCGCTATGGATAAAGACCAATTTAAACACTGGCTAGTGGATGGTCATCTACAGATTATACACCTGCTGGATAAGGGTACACTGATCTCGAAAGAGAGAATTGAGAGGCTTCGGACTCTCACCCCGCTCCAACACTTACAATATGGCCAACTTAAGCATTTCTATAACAAATTAGGCGGGGACAGAATATTTAGCAGGAAAATCTCAGATTTTGAGAAGTTATGTCATGTTAGTGCGCCACCTAAACGTACACTTTCGGCTATCTACAAAAATTTAATAGATGACTGTCAGCTAGAGGAGCAATTATTTATTAAGAAATGGAATAGAGAACTGAATCTAACATTGACAGGGGAAGAATCGGTAGACATGGTAAACACTTTAATGAGAAGCTCCAGATGTAGCAGAATTGGTACATTAATGACTTAGGGGAGGGTATTGTAAGTAATGTATCAGTGTTTGCAGATGAGACAAAACTATCAGCCCAATTAATTCCATCCAGGATGTGGCACTTGCAACAGGATCTTGACTAACTGGCAATCTGGGCAGCTAAGTGGCAAATGAGATTCAATGTTGATAAATGTAAAGTCCTGCACCTGGGATGTAACAATATCCACTTATACCCTTAATGGGACTGCACTAGGCAAATCCATAATGGAGACGGAGCTTGGAATCCTTGTAGATAATAAACTTGTCTGTAGCAAGTAATGCCAGTCAGCAGCATCAAGGGCAAATAAGGTCTTGACTTGTATTAAATGGGGCAGAGAGTCACGGGAGGAGGGGGTCCCACTTTATAGAGCACTGGTAAGGCCCCATCTAGAATATGCCCTACAGTTTTGGTCTCCATCACTCAAACAGGACATTATTGTATTAGAGAGGGGACAGAGAAGGGCAACTAAGCTGGTAAAGGGAAAATCTTAGCTATGAGGAAAGACTGGCCAAATTGGGGATGTTCACTCTGGAGAGGAGGCGCTTAAGGGGTGATATGATAACTATGTATAAATATATAAGGGGATCATATAATAATCTCTCTAATGCTTTATTTACCAGTAGGTCTTTCCAGCTGACACAAGGTCACCCATTCCGATTAGAAGAAAAGAGGTTCCAGCTAAATATTGGGAAGGGGTTTGTTACAGTGAGAGCTGTGAAGATGTGGAATTCTCTCCCTGAATCAGTTGTACAGGCTGATACATTAGATAGGTACAAGGAAGGGTCGGATGCTTTATTCACCAGTAGCTCCTCCCAGCAGACAGGAGGGAGCCAATGAGATTAGAGGAGGGAAAGGGGTGTTACAGGGAGAGCTGGGAAGTGAATCAGGGGTACAGTCTGATACATTAGATAGGTACAAGGAAGGGTCGGATGCTTTATTCACCAGTAGCTCCTCCCAGCAGACAGGAAGGGAGCCAATGAGATTAGAGGAGGGAAAGGGGTGTTACAGGGAGAGCTGGGAAGTGAATCAGGGGTACAGGCTGATGCATTAGATAGGTACAAGGAAGGGTCGGATGCTTTATTCACCAGTAGCTCCTCCCAGCAGACAGGAGGGAGCCAATGAGATTAGAGGAGGGAAAGGGGTGTTACAGGGAGAGCTGGGAAGTGAATCAGGGGTACAGGCTGATACATTAGATAGGTACAAGGAAGGGTCGGATGCTTTATTCACCAGTAGCTCCTCCCAGCAGACAGGAGGGAGCCAATGAGATTAGAGGAGGGAAAGGGGTGTTACAGGGAGAGCTGGGAAGTGAATCAGGGGTACAGTCTGATACATTAGATAGGTACAAGGAAGGGTCGGATGCTTTATTCACCAGTAGCTCCTCCCAGCAGACAGGAAGGGAGCCAATGAGATTAGAGGAGGGAAGGGGTGTTACAGGGAGAGCTGGGAAGTGAATCAGGGGTACAGGCTGATGCATTAGATAGGTACAAGGAAGGGTCGGATGCTTATTCACCAGTAGCTCCTCCCAGCAGACAGGAGGGAGCCAATGAGATTAGAGGAGGGAAAGGGGTGTTACAGGGAGAGCTGGGAAGTGAATCAGGGGTACAGGCTGATACATTAGATAGGTACAAGGAAGGGTCGGATGCTTTATTCACCAGTAGCTCCTCCCAGCAGACAGGAGGGAGCCAATGAGATTAGAGGAGGGAAAGGGGTGTTACAGGGAGAGCTGGGAAGTGAATCAGGGGTACAGGCTGATACATTAGATAGGTACAAGGAAGGGTCGGATGCTTTATTCACCAGTAGCTCCTCCCAGCAGACAGGAGGGAGCCAATGAGATTAGAGGAGGGAAAGGGGTGTTACAGGGAGAGCTGGGAAGTGAATCAGGGGTACAGGCTGATACATTAGATAGGTATAAGAAGGGGTTGGATGGTGTTTAGCAAGTAAGGGAATACAGGGATATGGGAGAGAGCTCATAGTACAAGTTTATCCAGGGACTAGTCCGATTGCCATTTTGGAATCAGGAAGGAATTTTTCCCCCTCTAAGGCAAATTGGAGAGGCTTCAGATGGGTTTTTTTTGCCTTCCTCTGGATCAACTGGCAGATAGGTAGTTAATAAAAAAAAAAAAGGGTTGAACTCGATGGACATGTGTCTTTTTTCAACCTTACTTACTATGTTACTATGTTACTATGTAATTCAGGAACTTAATTATAAAATCCTAACTAATTGGTATTATACACCTTCCAGGTTGCACAGACTGTTCCCGAATGCTACCTGTATATGTTGGAGATGTAAGGGTGGGGTTGGTACTCTGTTACACATCTTTTGGTCATGCCCCTGATAGTACAATATTGGAGACAAGTGCTACAATTGTGTTCTCATTTTGCTTGTGGCAGAGATTTGAATGATCCCTCATTTACCTTGTTATTTCACATGTCTCCTGAAGACAGGTTGCATTTTACTAACTCAGCCCTTCCTCACTTGTTGAACGCGGCCAAACTTCTGATCCCCAGACACTGGAACACCCAGCAGGTACCGACAATCAGGGACTGGATTAATACAGTGAATGAAATTCAACAATTTGAGGAACGGTCCACTCGCACGGAAAAGCAATTTAGGGAGTACTCTGCCCAGGGGATGTCATGGATTTTATTTAAAAGCGAACAGGAGTATAAACAACACCTATTGTGAAATAGCCTGGCTAGGATTTCTAGTATGGTACACAATGCCCAATACGCTTACTATCACTACCCTTGGAGCTAACTTGATTGCCCTTTCCTCGCTCTACCCCTCCCACCCCCTGTATCCCCCATTGTGTGACATGGTTGTTGTTGCATTGTTTACTTGAGTGAGCGAAACTTGTAAGTACGTAAATTGTTCATGACTGTACTTATCATTGCTGCAATATATTGTTGTATAACCTTGTGTTTAACAAATAAACATATATTAACATATAACATATATATAAACATATATTTGAAAGAAAGAAGGAGAGAGAGAGAGAGAGAGGAGAGAGAGAGAGAGAGAGAGAGAGAGAGAGAGAGAGAGAGAGAGAGAGAGAAGGAGAGGGAAAGAGAGAGAGAGACAGAGAGAAAGAGAGAGAGAGAGAGACTCCCACCAACTGACAAAAGGCCAAATAACACAAAAAATAAACAAAGTCAAAGAGCAATACGTCTGTGACTGGAGGAAGGAAATATCAAATTGCCAGAAACTTTCTATCTACCAATCACTGGGGAGAGAGTACAGACTGGCCCCATATCTGGAAAGGCTACAGAAGCCCAAAGACAGACAGATGGTGAGTATGTACAGACTGAGTGGCCACAACTTGGAGACAGAACTGGGACGGCACAGATATATTTATATATATGTATATTTATATATTCACTATAGAAAGTGAAAGTCACTGGGTGTTCCCGTTATTCCCCTCAATAACAATCCACTTACAGGAATTGCTGCATAAGGTGAATCTACAAAGTACTGACTTTAGGGGGGGTGAACAGTTCGTATTCGTAAATAGGCGAATCCTCCCATTCCTAACCCAGCACCATGTCCTCAGCCAGAGCCAAGCAGGGTTCATGCCAAACCATCGCACCACTGATCTACACCCTGCACAGCCTCATCAGGGACCACGTCCACAATATAAAACATGGAAAAATATTTGCCTCTTTTGTAGACTTTAAAAAGCCTTTTGACTCAGTGTGGCACCCAGGTCTATTGCTGAGACTTCTGGAGAGTGACATAGGAGGGAAGACATATGATGTCATAAAGAGCTCATATACTGAGAACCAATGCAGAGTGAAGATTTACGGGAAGAGAAGCGAGTGGTTCCGACAAGACCGTGGGGTCAGACAGGGCTGCAGCCTGAGTCCAACTCTATTTAACATCTACATCAATGAACTGGCAGCAGCATTAGATTCCTCCTCAGCACCAGGATTGACATGACAGAGAGGTGAAGTTCTGCTGTATGCTGATCATCTCCTTCTCCTCTCACCAACAGAGAGTGGCCTGCAAGCCTGGCAGTACTGGAGAAGTACAGCACAACATGGGCATTGCCCATTAACCCAAACAAAACGAAGGTCATGGTTTTCCAAAAGAAGAATAAACAACACAAAAATCCCTCCTTCACACTAAACAACTGCCCATTGAATGGCACTGACAGCTATACCTACCTTGGCCTAGAAATCAGCCAATCAGGAAGCTTTAAACCAGCAATAGCTGCCCTAAAAGACAAGGCTTGCAGGACCTTCTATGCCATCAGAAGACTCCTGTACCACCTTAAACCACCGGTGAGAGTCTGGCTTAGAATCTTCCACAGTCTCATCACTCCAATCCTCCTCTATGGAAGCGAAGTGTGGGCTCCTGTCACTTACCCAGACCAATCCAAATGGGATTCTAGTCCAACAGAAATATTCCACCTGGAATTCTGTAAGCACCTTCTCCAGATCCACAGGAGCACCTCAAACTCTGCCTGTCGGCCTGAGCTGGGCACATTTCCCCTAATGTTTGTCTTACACAAGAGGGCCTCTCATACTGGCCACATCTACACAACAGTAGCCCCATGAGCCACCACCATAAAGCCTGGCTGAACAACCAGACCCAGGGCAAACCATGCGCCTTGAAACAACTGATCAGCACCCTGAAATAACAACGCATCAGCACCCTGAAACAACAACTCATCAGCACCCTGAAACAACTGATCAGCACCCTGAAACAACAACTCATCAGCACCCTGAAACAACTCATCAGCACCCTGCCCACCCAAGACTCCCACCAACTGACAAAAGGCCAAATAACACAAAAAATAAACAAAGTCAAAGAGCAATACGTCTGTGACTGGAGGAAGGAAATATCAAATTGCCAGAAACTTTCTATCTACCAATCACTGGGGAGAGAGTACAGACTGGCCCCATATGTGGAAAGGCTACAGAACCCCAAAGACAGACAGATCCTGAGTATGTACAGACTGAGTGGCCGCAACTTGGAGATAGAACTGGGACAGACAGACCTACAGACCCAGAGAGAACAGACTGTGCCAGCGATGTGACCAGGAGGCCATGGAGGATGAGCCCCAAATACTCAGCACTGAGGGACCTCCACTTCCACAGATTCCCCCGTCACATCCCAGACTTCACATCCATAAAGAAGAGAGGAAACTCCACTTCCTACTGGGAGAAGAGACACTGACAGTAACAATAGCTGCACAATATGTAAGAGACTGTCATAGACTGAGAGAGACCCCACTTTCCCCTATTCCCATAAACTGCCCCCCCTAATCCCACCCATATTAAGCAATGCTTAATATGTATTTGCTTCTGTCAATAAAGCTGATTTGATAGAGATAGAGATAGATAGATAGACAGACAGACAGACAGACAGACAGACAGATAGATAGTGAGGGGGAGAGAGAGGGATATAGCTCGATACACAGCTAGATTGATAAAGACTGTTTCAGCCTATACATACAGATACAATAGTAAATTACCTAAAAAATCTTAAGTTCTTTTTATTGTGTAAGTTTCTATCAACTTTGGAGTATGTTTTGTCTCCTTAATTAACTATGTAACACAATTGTTAGTTGTCCATTATCATCACAGTCGCATTTGAGATCTTAGTTACTATTAAAAAGGGAAATCCAGGATTTGGTTCAGGATTTGGCCAGGATTCAGTCTTTTTAAGCAGGATTCGGATTCGGACGAATCCTTCTACCCGGCTGAACGGGATCTTAATTTGCATATGTAAATTAGGTGCGGGAGGTAAATCGCGTGACTTGTCACAAAACAAGGAAGTAAAAAAAATCACTTGCATATCCAAATTAGGATTCAGATTCAGTTTGGTATTCGGGCGAATCTTTTGCAAGGGATTCAGGGGTTTGGCCGAATCCAAAATAGTGGATTCGGCGCATCCTTACTATTAAAGAATTATCTATAGGATAACATAATTAAACAAAGGAAATATGTTTGGCATTATCTGCAATTTTTGCATTATCTTCTAAATGAAAATAAAGGAAGGGCAATACCCAAGAGCATATGTTCAAAACTTACCAAAAATTCAGGCAATAATAATACACCTACATAAGATATAGATGCTTATGATTCTTTAAAGGAGAACTAAAGCTTAAGTAAAGAAGTAGGTAGAAATGTCTGTACCAGCCCAAGGCAACCACAGCCCTTTAGCAGTAAAGATCTGTGTCTCCAAAGATGCCCCAGTAGCTCCCCATCTTCTTTTCTGCTGATTCACTGCACATGCTCTGTGCTGCTGTCACTTACTGAGCTTAGGGAGCCACTCACAATATACAGTACACATAGAATAGAAATGTCACAATATAAGGCTGATTAGTAATTAATACACATAATTACTACATGGCAGCACAGAAACCAGTGCAATTAGCATCAGAATTGAATAATCAGCAAACCTGTAGCATCAGCTTATATTACAGCCAGGGAAGCTCATTTTCTGCTGGATAATTAGTGACGAGCCCTAAGCTTAGCTTCTCAACAGCCAATCAGAGCCCACTGAGCATGTGAGTGTCACAGACACTTTCCAAGATGGTGACCCCCTGTGACAAGTTTGAAGTCCTGGATCATTGCTGCTATTGACAAGCTGAAACCTTAGGCATTTTTAGCCATATTCCTTTTTAGGGTTTAGTTCTCCTTTAACTATTCAGTAGCCTAATACACAGAACACTTAGTTTTTATACTGACTGTCTCACTAAAACAGTACTTTTATAACACAATCCTAATCAACTCTGGATGGGGTTAACAAAGCACAGTTCAGTTCAAATAAAATGTCCCTTTCCCAAGAGCTCTTATTTCCCCATGTTACCTTTTCCCAAAAGTTTCTCTCCCTTTGAAAGTCTGTAGCCACTCCCACATGGCAATTATACAAACAAGTTATGTCCTCACACAGGGGCCCCATACTTGTAGCCAGTATCCTCCCTTGGGTGGCTCACTCACCGGGGTGCTCTCAGAGGCAGTCACACTGGAGATTACAGGCAGCTCTGCAGCAGGATCAATCTCACCAGTGGCACCTTTCTCCTTCTGAGTCTCTAGCAGCTCATCAGGCTTCTAGGGCTGCAGACTTTTCCTCCAGAAGGAGCTGCTCACAGCACAAAACAGCAGCCTGTCTAAACTCCTTGACAGTCTCACACTCTCTAGTCCTGACTGGACGCTACAGCAAGGGCTCTTTTATAAGCTCTACTGGCCCACCCTGTGCATTTGGCTGCAAACCAGGCTCTTCCTGGATCCTCCACTTTTTCCTGACATCCTCTGGAGCTTCCAGCCAATTGGGCACTTCCTTGCCTGTAACCGGGCTCAGTTATGTCCCAGGTAGAACAGGGGGAAGGCATGCCTGATCCCCTACAGAAGATTATGTGGTAATTCCCATGAGTTGAATGGAAATATTGTGTAATAGAGAGTTTATTACATTATCAATGCCAGTTATGCTGTAGCAATGGCACAGTCCCCACCTCTGAAACATAGGGGGGAATGGATTGAGGAAATTTGGTGCTTCTTCTTGGGTTCCATGTACCATGTGGTTATAGGAAAGTTTGTTGCGACATTCTTAGAAACAATATTTGTAACTGCCCAGATCTTATTCCAGATGTCCCCTGGACATGGAGTTACAAGAAGTACAATATTTACTGGTGATTGAGATGTTATTGATAACATTTGGCTATAAAGTATAGAAATAAGTCCCTTTAGGAGGTGGCAGATATCAAAAACAGTTTTCTCTACTAAAGTGCTGGGAGGTAGTGAAGAGAGATGAGTGGGAGGAGTCAGGAGGAGGCCAGCCCACAAGCTTGGTCTGAGCACAGCTGCTCCCGCCTCTCCATCGTGCCAGAGAATAAGTAGTTAATAGTGAGGAAGACAGCGGCCAGAGCTGCAAAGCTCAATGTTAAGGCTATTGGCACCCAGATCTGTAGGCTCCATTGCCCTCAATCTATCAGTGTATTTTTGTAGGCTGAGAGAAGTGGATCTGCTCTGTGCCCCTTCTCCATTGATTTGAATTAGATCCACCTGCTGCAGGTCTTTCAGGCAAGAGACCCTGGGTAATGTGCACAAATTAAAAGTAGAATATATATATAAAAGTATACACGGGGGAGACAAATCACATAATAAATATATACAGAAATCATAATAGGACAAAGATATGATAAGAGACACAGTGGGCCCCTGCCCCATAGAGCTTACAGTCTAAGTGTATGGGAAGCTATCATACAGGCACAAATTGGAGAAAACAAACAACATAAGTCAAAAACCACAAAAAACAAATTGCAAATGAATATTCCTTTTTACATCAGACTAAGAGTTAATTTTAAGATGAACAACCCCATTAACACCCCACCTGGCATGCACACAGCCCCCCTAAAACCCATATAACCTTTGACATACGGGAGTTTAGTTGCTGGGATTTTTTAAAAGAATGAAATGGGAACAACACACAATACAAGTAACCACAGAGCTAAGCCTTTACCCAGATGTTGCACAAAATCTCCTACACTGAAGTGAAGATGCACAAAATTCTCTCTCATTATTTCACTTCTTTAAGGAACTGGGATCTGTGGGAAAGCTGGTTATTTAATCCTTTATTATTGTCAGTATTTGAAGGAAACAGAGGGAAAGAGAAGATCTGGAACACTGTGGGTGCATCATATCCCCGATCAGCAAAGTGCGGTTTCATATCCACTGAGCTGTGGAAATGTTCCAAAACTTCTTCCCAATGTCATTAATATGAAGGATTAGCTGCTTCCCATTGTATAAGCCCCATTGTATAAACCCCATTATATAAGCCCCATTGTATAAGTCCCATTATATAAGCCCCATTGTATAAGACCCATTATATAAGCCACATTTCTACAGTGGGATGGCACAGTTGAACAATTCATATCGATGGTACAAGAACTTAATAAATTCCATGGAAACCATCCATTTTACTTTTGAACTATCTGATTCAGAATTGGCCTTTTTGGATGTCAATGTAAGAATTAAGGATAAAGCTTTAGTAACTACAATGCATTATAAACCTACGGGTTGCAATACTACTTTATTTCCCAGTAGTTGTCACTCCCCCTCCGGAGTATTTAAGAGCCTTTCCCATATTTAATTAAGTAGGGTGAGAAGAATCACTTCAAATGATGACTTGTATGATTTTTAGGCTGATGGGATGGTCAAAAAATGTGTTGAGCTTGGTTATAATAAAGGGCCACTTAATTAAATAGTTGCCACCAGTTGAGGTTGTTCACTATCTGTGTTGGAAGATGGATCTTTTGGCACAGGTTCTGATGGTCCCTGTTCCAGTGATAGTTATGTAACCCCTTTTTGGCCACCCCCCTGTGCCAAAGGTTATACATTGCACCATCTCTTACCAATTACAGGTCCTGAGTCCCCTTTACTAGGTGAAAGGGTACTGGGAAAACTCTTCTCTGGCAGTGCCTCCACCTAATGGGATCTGGGAATACACCTGCAGGCGGCCCCATTAGGAAAACATCCAATATACACACACTTGCTTTATAAAAATATCAACTTTATACAAGGAAGTATAGTTTAAAGGGGAAATAAACTGTAAAAGTACAAACAAAAAAAAAAAGTACCCTCCTGATCGAACTCCCAGGCATGGGGTCGCCTACCCCAGCCTCAGAGGCTTCCTGCCTCTACATCTTGGCTGCTGAATTCACTGTCTCCTCCAAGAAGTAACATCCAGTATTAAGACAGCAGAAATCTGCAATGGCTGTCTGAACACAAGGCTCTCCTTTTATAGTAAAGTGGTGCAGCAGCGACACCTTGGTATCTGCCATGCTGCACCCACAATGCTCTGGCCCCAGCCCCTAGGAAACCCCATAGCTTGGCCAGGACCAGGAGTTTAGATCCGTACCTAGGAAGGTAAGTTAAATGTACGTGCGAATAGAGAGTGGATGCATAATTGGGTCCTGCCGTGAGCTTCCTGCTGAGACTTGTTGTAAATGACAATGTCATCTAGATATGGGAATATGTGGCAGCTTGAAGCCCTGATGGTGGCTACCAATGCTCCTAAAATTTTTGAGAAAACTCGAGGTGCCATAGTTTGGCCGAAGGGCATTGCAGTGAATTGATAGTTTTTTGCTGTACCATGAATACTTTTGGTGGTCCGCATGAATGGCATGTGCAGGTAAGCTGAACAACCCCATTAATGCCCCATGTGTGCATGCCAGGTGGGGCATTAATGGGGTTGTTCATCTTAAAATTAACTCTTAGTCTGATGTAGAGAGGGATATTCTGAGACAATTTGCAATTCGTTTTTTGTGGGTTTTTGACTAATTTTGTTTTTTTTTTCCATCTCCAATATGTGCCTGTATGATAGCCTCCCATAAACTTAGACTGTAAGCTCTATGGGGCAGGGGCCCATTGTGTCTCTTATCATATCTTTGTTCTATTATGATTTCTGTATATGTTTATTTTGTGATTTGTCTCCCCCGTGTATACTTTTATATAATTTTGTACTTTTAATTTGTGCACATTACCCAGGGTCTCTTGCCTGAAAGACCTGCAGCAGGTGGATCTAATTCAAATCAATGGAGAAGGGGCACAGAGCAGATCCACTTCTCTCAGCCTATAAAAATACACTGATAGATTGAGAGCAACGGAGCCTACAGATCTGGGTGCCAATAGCCTTAACATTGAGCTTTGCAGCTCTGGTGTATTTTCAGATTAGAGCTATTTCCAAGGTTGGAGTATAATAAATCTTGAAAAAGTTGCCGAACCTGAAAATGTGAGTTTTGACCAAAAAATACAACTCTAAAACTCAAATTTTCCTAGAAAACACAATTCAAACCTTAATAAATCTGCACATAAGTCTCTCAGATCTGTAGCATAGTCATCCAAATTGAAGGCTTGCATTGCTGTTGCATTATTTAAAGCAATTGTTGCTGTGTAGCCATGGGGGCAGCCATTCAAGCACAGAATACACAGTAGATAACAGATAAGTACTACTATAGTTTATATAAACAAGCTGCTGTGTAGCCATGGGGGCAGCCATTCAAGCACAGGATACACAGTAGATAACAGATAAGTACTACTATAGTTTATATAAACAAGCTGCTGTGTAGCCATGGGGGCAGCCATTCAAGCACATGATACATAATAGATAACAGATAAGTACTACTATAGTTTATATAAACAAGCTGCTGTGTAGCCATGGGGGCAGCCATTCAAGCACAGGATACACAGTAGATAACAGATAAGTACTACTATAGTTTATATAAACAAGCTGCTGTGTAGCCATGGGGGCAGCCATTCAAGCACAGGATACACAGTAGATAACAGATAAGTACTACTATAGTTTATATAAACAAGCTGCTGTGTAGCCATGGGGGCAGCCATTCAAGCACATGATACATAATAGATAACAGATAAGTACTACTATAGTTTATATAAACAAGCTGCTGTGTAGCCATGGGGGCAGCCATTCAAGCACAGGATACACAGTAGATAACAGATAAGTACTACTATAGTTTATATAAACAAGCTGCTGTGTAGCCATGGGGGCAGCCATTCAAGCACAGGATACACAGTAGATAACAGATAAGTACTACTATAGTTTATATAAACAAGCTGCTGTGTAGCCATGGGGGCAGCCATTCAAGCACAGGATACACAGTAGATAACAGATAAGTACTACTATAGTTTATATAAACAAGCTGCTGTGTAGCCATGGGGGCAGCCATTCAAGCACATGATACATAATAGATAACAGATAAGTACTACTATAGTTTATATAAACAAGCTGCTGTGTAGCCATGGGGGCAGCCATTCAAGCACAGGATACACAGTAGATAACAGATAAGTACTACTATAGTTTATATAAACAAGCTGCTGTGTAGCCATGGGGGCAGCCATTGAAGCACAGGATACACAGTAGATAACAGATAAGTACTACTATAGTTTATATAAACAAGCTGCTGTGTAGCCATGGGGGCAGCCATTCAAGCACAGGATACACAGTAGATAACAGATAAGTACTACTATAGTTTATATAAACAAGCTGCGGTGTAGCCATGGGGGCAGCCATTCAAGCACAGGATACACAGTAGATAACAGATAAGTACTACTATAGTTTATATTATACTATTTAATAATAGTAGTGTTTCTGAAGCAAACACACCAGTTTTACCATTGCAGGGAAACACTGCATTATATTTTAAAACACTCATTTTTTGATGTTACTGTTTCTTTAAGCCACAATGTTTGCTATCAGAATACACAGGTTTTACAAGAAACAGAACATGTTTTGAGTAGATAACACTAGATAACAATAGATACGACTGTATGGAAAGAAAGAAACAAGTTAAACTTATCAACCACCTAAACTCTTTCTTTCCAGCCATGAGACAGGACCCATTGAGGTTCCAAGCTGCCAGTGGGACTGACCACTTTCCTGTTACTTCTTCACAGGCAGCTGCAGACTTGAAGACTAGGACACATAGATGATACTGTAGGGAAAGAATCCAGTTAAATTGGGAAAATGACTCTCTCTTTCAGTGGAATTTCTCAAGTGCTTTGAGTGGTTAAGCCTTTGGCAAGACACGGCATTCTGAGTATTAACTACCTAAAGTCTCCCTTCCCATGTAACAGGACCCATTGAGGTTCCAAGCTGCCAATGGTACTGACCACTTACCTGAAATGTAATAGGGACCTTAGATTGTAAGCTCACTGGGACAGGCACTGATGGGAATGTGATAGAGACCTTAGATTGTAAGCTCACTGGGACAGGGACTGATGTGAATGTGATAGGCACCTTAGATTGTAAGCTCACTGGGGCAGGGACTGATAGGAATGTGATAGGGACCTTAGATTGTAAGCTCACTGGGACAGGCACTGGTGGGAATGTGATAGGAACCTTAGATTGTAAGCTCACTGGGACAGGCACTGATGGGAATGTGATAGGGACCTTAGATTGTAAGCTCACTGGGACAGGGACTGATGTGAATGTGATAGGGACCTTAGATTGTAAGCTCACTGGGGCAGGGACTGATAGGAATGTGATAGGGACCTTAGATTGTAAGCTCACTGGGACAGGCACTGGTGGGAATGTGATAGGAACCTTAGATTGTAAACTGTAAACTCTTCTGGGGCAGGAACTGATGTGAATGGCATATAACCTCTAATCCCAAAAACAATTTCTCTATATTCATGCTGTATAAAAAGTTACATTTATTGTATCATATGTGACAAGCTGGCGGCTTGAACACGTAACTTTTAGGGGGATTAGTCAATGGTGGGCAGGCAGCATAGGAAAAAGGAGCAGAAAGACAGGGACACACAGGCTTCTTCAAGGAAAATACAGGTTTATTTTCCCACTTTGCAACAAACAATCAATAATCCACATAGACAGGGGTGACCATTGTGGCAAACAAACATAAATCATAAAATAAAACCCTAGCCCACTGGGCACTACCTTCACACAATGAAGCAGTCCCTGACTAGACTGGGCCCCTTGTGGACAACCAGCACAACAAATAATTTGGCCTCACCCCTGTACTCACAGGACTTTCTCCCGGGTAATATTCAGCCTCCTGACTTCCTCACTCTCTTCACGATAATCTCTGTGAGACTCACGGGCTCCAGTGGCGTAACTAGATGTTACTGGGCCCTACAGCAAATTAGTTTTAGGGCCCCAAACATATCCAGTGTTTGTCCTGTTTTACCAATATATGTTCAAATTGCTCATCAATGAAAGCCTCATGGGGCCCCCTGTAACTCCTGGGCCCCCCTGCAGCCACAGGGTCTGCTTCCTCTGTAGTTACACCCCTGAAGGGCTCCCTCTGCTTCTTGCAGTAACAGGCGGCACCTCCAGCTCCTCTGGGAGTTCCTCACACAGCCACGTCTCCTACCTGCTGTACCTGCTGAGAGACTCACTCTCCCATTCTAATTCACTTTAAATAGTCTTTCCACAGGACAGCTTTCCTGAGGAAGGTGAACTCCAATCTCTGGACTGGATCTGCGGAATGGAGTCCCTGACTACTAAAATCTTTAAACAGATCACTGATTCTCTGTTTCATAACTCCCTTCCTGGAGCCTCTCTCAGTCCCTGGGGAGAAATTCAAGGCTAGAGTGACCTTTTTCCTCCTTTTCCTGGTCACTCTACCACACATATTAAAATACATGACCCCACATGGAGCATGAAAATAGAGAAAAAAGTTTTTGGGATTACGGTGTATTACCTCTTTTTGGTCACTAGAGGACTCTATCATGCTTGACTTTTGTATTTTATACTCAGTATAGTTTCTGCAGCCAGTACACTCTTTTTTTGGGTATAACCTCTAATGCATTGCAGACTACACTGTTGATACTATATAAATACCAGAAAATAAATATAATAGGTAAATGAAAAGATGATAAACTCTCTGGAAATGACCTAATACTATAGAATTCAAGGCTTTGAGATGATTTTTCAAAATTTTCAGGGACATTAATAAAACCCATTAACTTTAAGAATACATTACCCTTGGGTATTTTGGAGTATATATTTTCCTGGGGTAAACCTATTAGTGGAATTTTGACCATGAAATCTAGAGCTTAGGAAATTGCTAGTGATACAATGGGAGGTTCTGATTAATATGCAATAATCATATGTAGTATGTTTAAGAGACATGGAACTTGTCAAATAAGTTGCATTTTCATGTATAAAAATTGGTATTATGAAAAAATGTATTTGTACATAGTTAAATCGGGTTGAAAAAAAACAAAGTCCATCAAGTCCAACCCCTCCAAATGAAAACCCAGCCCCATACACACACCCCTCCCTACTGTCACATTCTGACTTCTTTAACTTTATTCCACCCTCTGCTGTATTTTATTTCCCTAAATTCAGACTCATTTGCCTGTTAAGTGTTTTGTCCCTTTGTCCTCTCCCCTTATTTGCCAAATTCCAAGAGACCTTAACTGATTCAGTGAGTAAAGCCACCCTCCCGTGTTCCACACACACATTCTGTACTTCTTCTTCTGCCACCAGACTTTCCTTGCCACCTGCCCTGCTTGCTATACCCATTTATTTGCCTCCCTCAGCCGACACTTTTTAAAGTGCACAAGTGCACAATGCTAACTCGTCTCAAGTCAAGAGTCAACTTCTCAAGCGTTGCCGTAATACTAAAAATGTGCAACTGAACAGCAACAGGAGATCCGGTTATTTAAACATGTGAAGTGTTGCACATTCACAACAGAATACTGTCCGGAGGGAAGGTTAAGAAAAGCCTGGTGGAACCGTAGAAGTAATAGGACAGCAGCGAGCCAGGTAAATAACATTTGATTTAAATTATTCAATTTACAATCAGCGCAGCAACCAGTGCCACAGGATTACTACAGGCCCAGCCCAGTCTGGCGCGCCTACAATTCGCAACTAGTCTATTTGTTCATTTCTAGGGCCCGCCCAGCCAATAGGATGTGGACTCATTTGGCGCTCTTCACAGAGCAGGACAGAACACAAAACGGTTCCACAGAGCTCCGGTATTATAATTCGTTCCATTCGATGGAGAGCAGTCATTTAAAAAAAGTAACGGGATGCCATCCCGCCGCATCCCACCCCAATTAGTCAGTTTTAACCTTTGAAGAACATTACTCAGTTCTTGAAATGTAAGATTGACCCTGTTGGAGAGTTTGGGAACATCCTTTATTCTTTTAAACAGGGCATTTTCTATAACTTCTGAGCTGCCATACGTCTGCTGTAATTTCCCAAGTAGCACTGAAGGCTGCTGTTGAATTGTGCACTTGCACTCTTCTGATCTGAGCAACATGTTTAGAAGACTCCGAGAATAACCAGTTTAGGTCAAGTTCATCTTTTGTGGTGATAACCAAATCATGTTCTTCATCATGTTCTTACTACTATCATGTCACAATGATACACCATCATGTCTGACGTTTAGCATTATTTACTTAACATATTATATCTGCTGAGTGTGTCTTGTCCTGTCCCTGCACTGTCCTGTCCTGTCTCGCACCAGTTGCACATTTATGCACTTTTGTCTGTTGTCCGGTACATCTATGTTGTGTGTAGCACCAGGGTCCTAGAGGAACGTTGTTTCCTTTCACTGTGTATTGTACAAACGTATATGGAGGAAATGACAATAAACTCTTGACTCTTCTATTGTTGTTTTGAATGTAGACTTCCAAGCCCTGTAGTTTTCAGGATGATCATCAAACTTTGTAAGACCGGTGCTTATAATCTCACATTGGATCATGTACTTGGTAATAATCCTATATTTCTGACCTTACCATCTTATTGATCCGAGGAACATGTTGCAGCCTGGTATCTGGAATTGTTACAGACGAGGTTGAGGGAATGTATGGAGGTGCAGAGGTGTTCAGACCTGGAGGAGGTTCAATGAGTGATGTTCTCACTTGTTTCTGCAGTAGAGTCATATCACTTAGATTCTTAGAAGTGTTTGTCGTCTGTACAATCCTATACTCAATCTTCATTATTATATCAAGTGCAGTTTTACACATTTGCTCATTAATGAGATCATCTCTTTTTACCTTCAACATTTGATTTGTTTAACAATGCAAGATATCTCTAAGGGGCCGATTCACTAACTTCGAGTGAAGGATTCGAAGTTAAAAAACTTCGAATTTCAAAGTTTTTTTGGGCTACTTCGACTATCGAATGGGCTACTTCGACCTTCGACTACGACTACGACTTCGAATCGAAGGATTCGAAGTAAAGATCATTCGACTATTCGACCATTCGATAGTCGATGTACTGTCTCTTTAAAAAAAACTTTGACCCCCTACAGGGCCGCCATCAGGGGGGGGACAGGGGGGACAAGCGTACCGGGCCCGGGCATGAAGGGGGGCCCGGCAGCGCTGCATTTTTTTGAAGATCCGGGCCCCCCTTACGAGCGCCCGAGCCGTACGTCTTGCCTCTTCAGTGCCGAATGCGGAAGTGCCGAAAAGCCGAAGCCGATGCGACGAAAAGACCCGAAGTCACGGAAAAAGCCGAAGTCCCGAAGTCACGAAGCGCCGAAAAGACCCGAAGTCACGAAAACAGCCGAAGCTGAAGTCCTGAAGCAGCGCAAAGACCCGAAGTCACGAAAACAGCCGAAGCCGAAGTCCTGAAGCGGTGAAAAGACCCGAAGTCACGAAAGGAGGCGAAGTTGAAGTACTGAAGCCATGAGTTCAATTCTACTGAACACCAGTTTGTGGTTTTTTTTTTTTAATCCCCTGGCCACCAATGTATTATTTTAATATTCTATAGGCCCCTGCCACCAATCTTTTTTTTAAAACTTTTGTTTTTGGGGCCCCAATTTTTTTTTTAACTCGTAAGGGACCCTTGCCACCATTGGTTTTTTTTGGGTTTTTTTTTTAAAAAAAAAATTAATTTTCTTTTTGGTGGCCCCAAATTTTTTTAACTTGTAAGGGGGCCCCTGCCACCAGTTTTTTTTTTCAAAAAAAAATTATTTTTTTTTTAAATTTTTTTTGGGGCCCCAATTTGTTTTTAACTTGTAAGGGGGCCCCTGCCACCATTTTTTTTTTTTTTCAAAAAAAATTTTTTTTCTCCAAATTTTTTTTTGGGGCCCCAATTTGTTTTTAACTTATAAGGGGGCCCCTGCCGCCAATGTTTTTTTTTTTTTTCAAAAAAAAATTAATTATTTTTCAAATTTTTTTTTGGGGCCCCAATTTGTTTTTAACTTAGAAGGGGGCCCCTGCCACCAATGTTTGTTTATTTTTTAGTTTTTTTTACATTTTTTTTTGTTGGGGCCCCAAGTTTTTTTTAACAGGGGGCCCCTGCCACCAATGTTTTTAAAAAAAAAAATTTAAATTTTTTTTTTTTTGGGGCCCCAATTTTTTTTATAAGGGGGCCCTGACCATCAATAGCTTTTTACAACTTGTGTGGGGGGGGGTTACTTTTTTAGCGCTGATGTCTGTGTGGTCTTTTAACTGCGATGTGGGCGGGATATGGGGCGGAGCTTGGTCGTCAGTGTGGGCGGGGCCCAGGGGGCCCCAAAAATTTTGTTGTACGGGGCCCCGTGATTTCTAATGGCGGCCCTGACCCCCTAGTTCGCCATCTAAAAGCTACCGAAGTCAATGTTAGCCTATGGGGAAGGTCCCCATAGGCTTGGCTAACTTTTTTTGATCGAAGGATATTCCTTCGATCGTTGGATTTAAATCCTTCGAAAGGATTTAATCGTTCGATTGAAGGAATAATCCTTCGATTGTTCGATTGAACTATCTGCGCTAAATCCTTCGACTTCGATATTCAAAGTCGAAGGATTTCAATTCCTAGTCGAATATCGAGGGTTAATTAACCCTCGATATTCGACCCTTAGTGAATCAGCCCCTCTATGTTTGAAAACATTTGACATTTGAAATAATTCTTTTGCAGATTTCATTTCTTGAATATTAGTATGACTTGAATATTAGTTCCTTGTAGAGACATTATGTTAGTCTACAAGTGATTAGCCTTAAACAGAGAAAGCCGAGTGTCCTGAAAACTCACCTAGCACCTTGCCGGCAAACAAAGAGAGTCCAATATAATGAAGTATCTTGATCCTCTCAGTAAAAACAAACAGAGAGCAATCCTTAAAGGCATTCTGTCATAATTTTTATGGTTTACTTTTTTTATTAAATGACACTGTTACATTACAAATAATTCACTCTACAATATAAATTGTAAATCTTGAACTAACAAATATGTTTTTAAGCTATAATATTGGTGAGGTTGAGGCATCTCAGAGATTTGTTCCATGACCCTGTGTTTTGAGAAGGAGCCAACACTTTTAGCACTGCAAACAACTCCATCAGCAGAGGTGTCAGGGAACTGCTCCGGTTGTTCTGTTGATAGGCTGCTGATGGGCTGATGGGGAGGGAAGGGAGGGGTGATATCACTCCAATTTACAGCACAGCAGTAAAGAGAGACTGAAGTTTCTGAGAGTCACATGACCTGAGGGCTCCTGGGAAACTGACAATATGTCTAGCCCCATACCAAATTTCAAAATTAAATATAAAAAAAACAGTTTGCTGTTTCAAAAAACAGTGCAAAAAATTCAGTGAAAACATTTCAGTGCAGACTTCTGCTAGTGCAGCACTATTATCTGATGTGTTTTGAACCAAGACTTGAGCTTTCATATTCAAGACAATTTAAACTTCTATAGATACATGAAGTGCACAGATTTATGACACGTCTAGTAATTATATAAGTCTCTGAAAATATTGTAGGAATGTAATTCAGCATAAGTTTCTGTTGACTGTCAGGTTAAGCAACAACTGTCAGCAGGAACGAGCATTTTCTTCCTCATTTACAAAGTATAAACATCAGACAATGATCCTGTCAGTCCTGTGAGAACAACAAGACAACCTGTACAACCTGTACAACAAGAAGCAATTCTACATTTTCATAATTAACAGAATAAATCTGTGTTGGGGCTATAATTGCCCCCTGAACCTTCTATATAAATCACATTGGGGAACTTGTCATCTTAGTAGGTCAGAGCCCCAATGGCAGGAGATTGCAGGCGATTGTATAGGAAAACGATTGGGTGGGAAACACATTGGAGTTGTCCTGCAGCAAATAGTGGCTCCAACCAATGGAATTATAAAAATAATTTTGTTTTTGTCCTTCTGGCAGTTGTTTTTGTGTTTGATGTGGGAGGAGCCAATGGGAGAGCGCAGGGGGTGTGAGGAGATTGGGAAGTTCTATGTTGGGTCTCTATCCCGTCCTCAGCCCAAGTCATTACCCAGAACTGTGTGTGTGTTTGTGGGGAGCGACTGACTCATAGAAAGCTCCTGTAGCTCAGACATACGACTGTGTGTTGTACAAATGCCAAATAGTGGTGTTGTGTATGGGAAAATAATTCCAGCAACTAATTGCCCTAAGGGTAACCCCCCTACTGAACTTGCCCCTGGCTGGGCACAGATGGGCAGTAATGGGGGGCAGTAGATACCCCAACAACACAAGTGAGTTCTTTTTTCTGCAGCCTTATAATAACATGGAAGGTTCAATACCCCCCCAGGCACTGGCACCCAACGGTTCATTGGCAACAAGGAGGAAATAACACAAGGAAAGATCCATAAGTGAGTTTGGGGCACATCATGTGACTTGGGGGGGGCAAGGCTGGAGGAATGTGAATGAGCCGAGGAACAAGGAAGTTGGTGACACATTTGTCTCTTGTACTTGTAGTTAAAAGCAGCCGGTGGGGCAGGTTCCGTCAGTGGGAGAAGGTCGGGTGCTGCAATGACTCCAACGTGGGGCCCCTTGTTCCTCACTCTCTTCTCCGTCACCACCTTCATGTGCCAAGGAGATGTGGTTCCTGAAGGTAAGTCACCGGCCTCCTACCTCCCCCCCATATAGAAATCTATATTGTCCCACAGACACAGCCATTTCATTTAAACCCCGACTGTTCAGTCTCTTACTGTGACCTCTCGTCAGGGAGCTAAACAAACACATATACACTATATATATATATAATTACAGAGAGAGAGACAATACCTGCAGCATCTCATACCCTCTCCAGAAGGAGCCCTTGGGCACATGCCCTGTTAGATGACAAGCCATTTGGAGACTCTGGGTGTAAGGGGGGCAGGAGAGGACAATAAACTGTTATAATCCCGGGCCATAGGGCACAATAGAAAGACTCACATCTGGGTTTTCTCATTGCTCCAAGCAGCAGGTACTTGCCAGTCCTCTCCTAATTGTGCCCTGTGGCTACTGGTGGGTAGGGATGTAGCGAACGTCGGAAAAAAAGTTCGCGAACATATTCGCGAACTTGCGCAAAAACGCGAGCGGTTCGCGAACGGTTCGCGAACCCCATAGACTTCAATGGGAAGGCGAACTTTAACATCTAGAAAAGACATTTCTGGCCAGAAAAATGATTTTAAAGTTGTTTAAAGGGTGCAACGACCTGGACAGTGGCATGCCAGAGGGGGATCAAGGGCAAAAATGTATCTGAAAAATCTGCCTGTGTGTGCTTGGAAGAGATAGTGTAGGGGGAGAGCTGTTAGTGATTTCAGGGACAGATGATAGTAAGTTTGCTGGCTAGTAATCTGCTTGATACTGCTCTGTATTGGAGGGACAGAAGTCTGCAGGGATTTGAGGGACATTTTAGCTTAGGTAGCTTTGCTGGCTAGTAATCTGCTGTTCTCTTTAAACAACTGCCATACGTTGACCTTGTAGGCATTGTTTGCCCAGTTTTTTTGGACGCAGCCACTGAAGCACAGTTGCCAGAAAAAATATGCCATATAAATGCTGAAAATAGTCATTTTTCGCCATACGTTGACCTTGTAGACATTGTTTGCCCAGTTTTTTTGGACGCAGCCACTGAAGCACAGTTGCCAGAAAAATTATGCCATATAAATGCTGAAAATATAAATTTTTTTGGTTGCAGCCACTGAAGCACAGAGGCCAGAAAAATTATGCCATATAAATGCAGAAAATATGCATTTTTTTGGTCGCAGCCACTGAAGCACAGTTGACAGAAAAATTATGCCATATAAATGCTGAAAATATAAACTTTTTTGGTTGCAGCCACTGAAGCACAGAGGCCAGAAAAATTATGCCATATAAATGCAGAAAACATGCATTTTTTTGGTCGCAGCCACTGAAGCACAGTTGACAGAAAAATTATGCCATATAAATGCTGAAAATATAAATTTTTTTGGTTGCAGCCACTGAAGCACAGAGGCCAGAAAAATTATGCCATATAAATGCAGAAAATATGCATTTTTTTGGTCGCAGCCACTGAAGCACAGTTGCCAGAAAAAATATGCCATATAAATGCTGAAAATAGTCATTTTTTGCCATATACGTTGAGTCAACGTATGGCAAAAAATGACTATTTTCAGCATTTATATGGCATATTTTTTCTGGCCTCTGTGCTTCAGTGGCTGCGGCCAAAAAAACTGGGCAAACAATGCCTACAAGGTCAACGTATACACTACTACAGCGGTGGATACGGATTACGTAAAATATATTATGGCTGCTTGAAAAAAGTCACTCCGGTGTTTTTTCTGGAGACGGTAATATTATGGATATTTAGACAGAATGTGAACAAGGTCACACAGCTAGATGGCGGGTTGAAGAAAACACTGTGCAAATAATGCCTACAGGGCAAATAATGCCTAAAAGGTCAACTTATACACTACTACAGCGGTAGTAAAATAAAAAAAGTAAAATAAAAAAAAATGAATATTAAAAAAAAAAAATTAAAGTTGGTGCTGCTGAACTACTAGGAGCAGCAGATTAGCACACCAGTCCCACTCCCCAACACTGCTAGACTAATAGCACTGGGCTCTTATAGTAGTAGTAGTAGTAGTAGTAGTAAAACAACAAAAAATAAATAAAAGCAGTCCTTACAAGGACTACTGTTATTGCAGCAGTCAGCAGATGAGATCAGAAGCAGGACAGCTGCCCACTGCAGCTACATACAGAGCACTGCAGTAGAAGGTAGATTACTAGCCAGCAAAGCTACCTAAGCTTAAATGTCCCTCAAACCCCTGCAGACTTCTGTCCCTCCAATAACAGAGCAGTATCAAACGATTACTAGCCAGCAAACTTTCAACTGTCCCTGAAATCACTAACAGGCAGCAGCTCTCTCCCTACACTATCTCTTCAGCACACACAGGCAGAGTGAAAAAACGCTGCAGGGCTTCGGTTTTTATAGGGAAGGGGAGTGGTCCAGGGGAGAGCTTCCTGATTGGCTGCCATGTACCTGCTGGTCTGGGGTGAGAGGGCAAAAAAAAGCGCCAACAATGGCGAACCCAAAATGGCGAACGTCGCGCGACGTTCGCGAACTTCCGGCGAGCGCGAACACCCGATGTTCGCGCGAACAAGTTCGCCGGCGAACAGTTCGCGACATCTCTACTGGTGGGCAGCAGTGCTGTATTCATGCCCAAAGCACAGACTCTTTTGTATCATTATAGAGTGGGCACTCACCCGGGGGCAAGTGTGGCTTGTATCTGTGTATTTGCACTTGTTTTACTTTGATATTTAGATATTAAGATGTTTGTTGGGAAAAGGCGACAGCGGCACTGGAACCTGCGAGTGTAAATCCCAACTTTCACCCTTGTACTGACCAACCTGAACTTTGTATGGGGATGATCCCTGGGTCACTGACCCAAGTTACACAATAGGAGACCTGCATGCTTCCTCACTGGTCTGCTAGTCAGCTGGCTTCTCTTACATTGTTTCAGGAGTCAGAACCAGCAGTGCAGAGAACGTAAATGGACAGACAGACAGGGACAATAGTAATGACAGTTACACAGAACTATAAACCCAGTGAGAATGAGGAATGAATGGATATTGGGAAGTTGTATCAGGAGTCAGAGGCAGCAGTGCAGAGAAGAGAAAGGGACAGACACAATGACAGTTACACAGAACTATAAACCCAGTGAGAATGAGGAATGAATGGATATTGGGAAGTTGTATCAGGAGTCAGAAGCAGCAGTGCAGAGAAGAGAAAGGGACAGACACAATGACACAGAACTAGGTGATAGGGGAACCCCCATAATTATACGTGAGTTCAGGAGTCACTTTCAGTGTGATTCCAGTGCAGGGTTAATAATGAGACCTGTAAGTGACAGTTGTGACTGTGGAGACATGAGATGCTGATTCAGGGCCCCTATGACAGTCAGGTGCCCAACCCCCAGCACTACAGGTGATTAGTGACTCGCTGGAATTCATTGTTGACAGAGGGGCCCCGGGGCCACATATGCATCTGGGTCATATTTAAACAGATTCATTTCCGTGACAATAACATTCATTTGGCACAAACAGCTGTAATTAGGGCAACTTTTGTTTAACACAACTCCCAGCACCCTTCAACTGTGTCTGGGACAGCAGGAGGGCCACAGGCTGGGCAACTCTAGTGAATATACAACAACCATTGTCCAACCGTTATTCACATTTGCCACCCTATGTATATGTATCTGTATATGTATGTATGTATATGGATGTATGTATATGTATCTGTATATGTATGTATGTATATGGATGTATATGTATATATAACTTTATTTGTAAAGAGCCGCAGCTGTACATTGCATAAAAATACAATAAATATAGAAGACAAAACACATAATAAATATACATAGAACTCATGTCAGGACAAACAGCTTCAGTGCTATGTGACAAGAGACATGGGGGAATATTTATCAAAGAGAGAAGTTAGAGATCACACAGTCCTTTAGAGTGAAATTCCGCCTCTCTCCATTCATTTCTATGGGATTTTTTAAAAGAGTATTTATAAATGAGTGGAAGTGAAAGTTCACCCTTTGATAAATCCACCTTTGAAAATCCTAGACGACTGTGTGATCTCTAACTTCACTTTTTGATAAATATTCCCCATAGTGGGAAGGAGGTCCCTGCCCCATAGAGCTTACAGTCTAATTGACTCTTACAATAGCAGGGTCCAAGGGCAAGAGTTTGTTATTGCCCCTTCCCCTCCTGGAGTAGCCCAATAACTCCAGTCATGTTGCCGGGCATTTCCCTGTAAGTGCCTTTATGGAGGGGGTTTGCAGTAGGGCAACTCCTTGTGTACATGAGCCAGGCAGGACTTTGGGGTCCCATGTGAGCGAAGCGAAGCTGCTTCGGTGAAAGTGCTGGGATGTTATATAATTATATTCCGTATCCTCCTCAGATTGTCATGTGGGCTTATCATAGCCAATGAATAGTGGCTGCTGGAGCATGCTGGGATATCATATGGGAACATGGCCTGACATGAGGGGCTGAAATGCTATTGAGAGAGAGAGATAGTAATGTGGGTATTGTCCTGAACTGGACCATTTATTCCAGGGTATCAGAATGTGTCTATATTGCCCATTCCAGTAGGGCAGAGAGAACCTGTAGCACCTGTAGCACCTTAGTATAAATTCATGGGTGTCATTCCCAGGCCACAGGGGGCTCCACACCTGCCAACATCCCAACTGGAGCATTTAGAGGCGGGGCCACTGTGGGGCTAATAGTAATTCTGCACAGAACATACAGCTTGGCCCTGTAGCCCATTGTTCACCCATAAGGGTAGATCTTCCCTTGACTTGCTTTCTCTCTGGTTTGCTTGGGCCATTCCCCTATACACAGAACTCATGGTGAGGTTTGGGTTATGAACATTAAGTTCTTATAGAGACGGGCCACTTGGCATCTGGTTTGGTGGTAAAGTCATTAGTAGGTGACAAGAGTAAATAGGGAAGCAGCTGGGCCATGTATTTAATGGGCCTGGAATTTGGGTCACAAGGAAAGTAAACATCTAATTATTTAACACTTTCTATGTTTGAGGTTCAGACCTGGGACCAATAGCTCCTGAGTCTCTTTGCACTGAAGTCCATAAGAACAACATCTACTTGGTACTGAAGCAAAGAAGGTTCCAGAACTGATCACTGGGGTTGGGCCTAGCCAAGCAGTTGCTCAAAGCATAGAGTTGTGTGAGCAACTTAGCAGGGCCACTGTATCAAATCAATCACATGAGATGATTTACTAAGGTGGGTGCAAGCAAAAACTACATCCCCCTATCCCAGAAATATATCTGTTTATAATTTATTGGTAGGTCCCCACATCAGAATGAGTCCTACTGCTAACAATGTCCTTCTTCTGTGGTTCTACAACTACATCTACACTTGGACTGTGCTCCCAGTACCTTCCTTGTCTGCTGTACCCACTGTTCTTTGCATCATCCACCTCAATACCCTCTGCCCCATCAACTGTGCTCCAAGTTCTTTGGACTAAAATGGTCTACAAGATCCTATAATGGTCAAGGACTCACACACAGAAATGCCATTAAATAGTGTTTGAATTTCGCGCCAATGTGCACTGGCATCATCACGCCAGCGAGACTGCGCCATTAAACACACAGGGCCAACGGACCCCCAGGTCTCTCAGGAAATTTAAGGTGGAATTGTTTCCTGAGACGATCAGCCCTTATATCACAAACAGGAACCCAAGAATTCTCCTCAGGGCCGTAACACTTCCATTGTACAAGATATTGCAACTTACCCCGCACAAGGCGAGAGTCAAGGAGTTCTTGGATATGAATTCAGACTGACCTTCTACCAACACTGGGGGAGGAAAAGACTGTTTTCGCACCTGTGTGGCTGGTTTTAAGAGAGAGACATGGAAAGAATTAGAGATCTTAAAATTATCAAGTAGTTTGAGACGAACAGAAGAAGAATTAATTATTTCAGTGATGGGATATGGACCAATAAACCTGGGTCCCAACTTGAGTGAAGGAACCTTAAGTTTAATATTCTTTGTTGATAACCAAACGGAGTCTCCTACCTGATATTTGGGTGCCTCTCTACGAGACCTATCAGACCTATCAGCTGCCCTCTTTTGAGCGGCCGTAGCTGCAGAAAGAGAGTCGTGCACCCCAGACCAGATCCTGGCAAATTGTTTAACAGAAGAATTGACAGAGAGTACAGAGGATAATGAACCAGAAAAAGAAAATGTTTTGGGATATAAACCATTAACAATAAAAAATGGAGATTGACCAGTAGAAGCATGAGTTGCATTATTGTAAGCAAATTCTGCCCAAGGTAATAGTTCAGCCCATGAGGATTGATTGTCAGACACATAACAAATTGTTCAAGGGACTGATTAACCCTTTCAGTTTGACCATTAGTTTGAGGCTGATATGCAGTAGAGAAAGACAAATCAATCCCAACCAAAGAGCAGATTGCTCGCCATAATTTAGAAACGAACTGTACCCCTCTATCAGAAACAATATTAACCGGAAAACCATGTAATTTGAAAATATTCTAAATGAATAACTCAGCCAAAGTTTTAGAAGATGGGAGGTGTGGGAGGGAAATGAAATGACTCATTTTGCTGAATCTATCCACCACCACCCAAATCACTTGAGATGAAGGGAGGTCAACAATAAAATCCATAGACAGATGGGACCAGGGTCTGTCAGGAATAGGTAATGGCCTTAGCAATCCCTGTGTCAAGTTCCTAGAAGACTTTGATCTCTGACAAACAGGGCAAGAATTAACAAAATTGTTGACTTCTTGTTTAAATGAAGGCCACCACACATCATGGGACAATAAAGACATAGTTTTAGAGATACCAGGATGTCCCGCCATTTTAGAATTATGAGCCTCATCCAGAACCTGTTCCCTTAAGCCCTCAGGTACAAATAACCTCCAGGAGGGAGTATCTACAGGGGCAGACAATTGAGCTGAGGATAATAGTATCGCAAGGTCTGATCCTAGAGATGCCACAATTAACTCACCCGGAATGATGGGAACACACTCACTAGGTTCAGACAAATTGGACTCAAAGCTCCTAGAGAGTGCATCAGCCTTAGCGTTTTTGGAACCAGGCCTGTAAGTGAGAAATTAAACCGGGAAAAAAATAAAGCCCATCTAGCCTGCCTAGGATTCAACCGTTTGGCAGACTCGATGTAAAGCAAATTCTTGTGGTCAGTAAAGACCGTTATAGTATGTTTAGCCCCCTCCAACAAGTGTCGCCATTCCTCAAAGGCCAATTCTCTATTTCCAATGTCATAATTGGCTTCGTCAGGTGAAAATTTCCTAGAGAAGAATGCACATGGATGCACCTTGTTGGTTATTGGATGCCTTTGAGAAAGGATCGCCCCTGCCTGAACCTCTGAAGCATCAACCTCTACAATAAAAGGAAAAGTGGTATCGGGGTGATGGAGAATGGGGCAGACACAAACTCTTTTTTAAGAAATTCAAAAGTTTGAATTGCCTCAGGAGGCCACATACTTGGATCTGCACCCTTTTTGGTTAGATCCGTGATTGGAGACACCACCACAGAAAAGTTTTTAATGAATTGACGATAATAATTAGTAAAGCCTAAGAATCTTTGAGTTGCACTTAAAGAAAGAAGCTGAGCCCAATCCAGTACGGCCTTAACCTTCCCAGGATCCATTTCAAGACACTTACCGGAGATATTGAACCCCAAAAATTGGACAGATGAAACCTGAAAGGTGCATTTCTCAAGCTTTGCAAATAAATTATTCTTTCTTAACCTGAGCAACACTTCTCTGACATGTTTTTGATGATCACTCAAGTAAGAGGAAAAAATTAGAATATCGTCAAGATATACCACTACGAATAACCCCAGCAGGTCCTGGAAGATGTCATTGACAAATTCCTGGAACACTGCGGGGGCGTTGCAAAGACCGAATGCCATAACTAAATATTCGTAGTGGCCGTCCCTGGTGTTAAAGGCCGTTTTCTACTCATCCCCTTCTCTGAGGCCCCTATAATCAATACATGGGCGAAGACCTCCATCCTTCTTGCCCACAAAAAAGAAGAGCTAGAGGGCCTAATGAAACCTCTTTCGAGACTTTCACTGATGTACTCTTTCATTGCTTGGGCTTCGGGCAAAGAAAGAGGATAAGTTGTCCCTCTAGGGGGAATAGACCCAGGGATGAGGTCAATTGGACAGTCATGCCGCCTATGAGGAGGTAATGTTTCTGCAACTTTTTTAGAAAAAACATCAGAATAATCAGCATAAGCCACGGGTAAACCTTCTAGGGATGTGACTGCCACCAATTGAGGAACACTTATGCAAGAGCCCTTACAATTTAGACCCCACTGAAGAACCTCCCCAGTTACCCAGTCAATATGTGGGTTATGTACCCGTAGCCAAGGTAACACTAAAATGAGAGGAGAAGAAGAACCCTCGATAACATAGAAGGATAACTCCTCAGAGTGCAAGTTGTTAGTGCACATGGATAATGCCACGGTTTTCTTAGTTACCAAACCTGACCCCAAAGGGCTTTTGTCAACGGCTAAGGTTCTCATGGGAGGAATAAGGGATAACAGAGGAAATTTAAACCTTGCTGTGGAAGCAGCATCCACAAAATTCCCTGCTGCTCCTGAATCCACAAAAGCAGAAACCTTAACGGTGCCTGTAGGCCAGGTTAATTTAACAGGTATCATGATCCTAGAGGAAAATTGGGGAGAGGAAGCTTCTCGACCCAAATGGAGCTCCCCTTCTCCATTTAGGCTTTGAAGTTTCCCGGCCTCTTAGAACACTGACCCCTTCTCTCCCTCTGTCTTCTATCTACTTGGATGGCAAGAGACATTAGATAATCCAAATTAGTAGATAGAGGGTAGTTTACTAGGCTGTCTTTGACAGAATCAGAGAGCCCTATCTAACTAGCTCAGAGAGCCCAGCCTAACTGGCTACGAAGAGCCATGTCATTCCAACCAGTTTCTACAGCCCACCGGCAATACCTCAGCATCCCACTTTCCCTGGCATCATTTACAAATCACGGCATCGGCAGATGATGTACGATCCAGGTCATCATAAAGTATCGCCATATTGCTAAAGAAGGTTTCAAGGGAATAACGGGCAGGATCTGTGGAGGGTAATCTTAGGGCCCAAATTTGGGGGTCATCCTGTAAAAGGGTCAATACAAACCTTACTTTTTCCTCATCAGTAGTGAAGAATTTAGGGAAAAAGCTAAGGTATAATTTGCATGCCTCCTGGAAGACAAAGAATTTTGTTCTATCCCCACAAAATTTTTCAGGGAAAGAAATTTTGGGTTCATGGGATTTAGGAATATTACCTAACACGGCAAAAGAGGAACCCACTTGGACGGTAACAGGAGGAGAGGCTACTGGACTTGGCGACTGTTGCGAAGGATCCAGACTACGAGTCTATGGAAGCCTTGCATCAGGTAGTCTTGCTTCCACTCATGATCCTCTAAGCGCTGGAGCAGAGGCGTCTGAGACGGCCTTCCATTGCCGCCCTGTCGGGGCTCTGCATGACACTAGTGCAGAGAGCGCAATTGTGTTATCTGCACTAGAAGAGCGATGCTAAACACCCTGTTCTCGGCTCTTGCTTCTGCCTTTAACAGCCGGCTTTCACCTCGGGAGGAGCCCTCAGCTAGTCAGATGCCGCCAGGTTTTATTAAGAGAGGTGCAAAGTGAGGGATTCTGAACAAGCAAAGGGGCACAACGGTAATGCAAAGTCTTTTGGGCAGAAGGTCATGGTACAAGGCGTAGACAGAAAGCGAAGTCAGATCAGGCGGGGTCGGGGCAGGCAGAGTACAAGCGGAGTCAAAGAGGCAAGGGTCAAACCAGGACATCAATCAGAAGGGTTACAGAATAGAAGAGTCAGTTATCAGGCAGGGTCAGGATTTCAGAAGTCAGAATCGTCAGAAACAGGCAGGGGGCATCCCCGCCGCACCACTAGGCCACCAGGAAGGTGAGTTGTTACAGAGACATTGCTGATTGGAACAACTGGTGGTTGAGGCAACAATAGGAGACATTGCTGATTGGAACAACAGTAGAAAACACTAGTGTTTGAGGCACAGTAGGAGACATTGGTGGTTGGAGAAACAGTAGGAAACATTGGTGTTTGAGGCACAGTGGGAGAGATTGTTGATTAAATGCAGTTTTGGGGACTTATCAGACTGTGCTTATCAGACTGTTGCCTGGCCACTTGGGACTTGTAAATCTGCACCTACAGTAGGTACATTCACCCTGCACTGGAACTAGGGAGACTTTATACATGGGAATGAGTGTCTCCATCTCTCTCTGTTTCCAGAGCCAGAGTTCCTTCTGGTTGATAAAAACCTGTGCCCCATGGATGTGGATTACCCCAGGTGTGGAATTGATCTAATAACAGAGAAGTCCGAGTGTCAGACCAGTGCCGACTGTAAAGAGACAGAACAGTGCTGCTTCTCCGGCTGTAGGAAGCGCTGTCTCCTACCCCTGCAAAGTAAGTGTGTCTCTTGCCCCTGCTGGGTAAGTAGAACACTGATATAGTTGGGGCACAGCTGGAACATATGGGGCACAGTATCTGTAAGTTCCTGGGAGAAGCGAGGTGGGTGATGCATGGTCTAAAAAGAAGATCCAGACTACAAACTAATCCACCCTCACACTGTGCTCCAGTTCAACTGGCCAGGGTTCTGGGGGATCCTGCAGAGGCCAATAAATCCCATGAACCTGTTTGATTCTTCCACCAAACTGTGAGCTCCTTTGGTCATTGGAACATTTCCTTATTCTGGTTATTGTCTCATCTTCTTCTGCTGAAGGCTCCATTTCTCTAGCCCCATCACTATCTGTAGCCCACTGGGACAGTACCTAATGGGTTATTCTGGCCTGAAGCAATTACAAAATTCTCTAACCAAAATTTTCTCCAAATCCACCAATATAACCACTCCCCCTGTTATTACCCTCCTGCAATACTAGAACCCTGTCCTTGTTGCACCATTGTTGCACCAATTCCTCAACTGGAGCCAGTAACAAATTACATGTGGCCCAATATGACCCAGTCAGATGTGGGCTCAGAGAGTAGAAGAGAAGAGTAGCGCCCCCTAGAAATGATGCTGCTGGATCCTCACCATGAGGGGCTTTTCTATCTTGTATCTCCCCCTGCAGATAAGTCTGGCTCCTGCCCAACATTCAATGAGACGCTCTGTGGGAATTCCGGGGAGCAGCTGTCTGAGTGCCACAGAGATGATCAGTGCCCGGGGCCAATGAGATGCTGCAGGAGGTGCAGATGGGAGTGCGTATAAATACAGAATAAATCATTGTGGGGTAAGTCGGATGCAAGACCCCCACTGCAGCAGGGGGCGGTATAGTGTTATTCAGCAGGTGATCCATGGATGTGCTTGTAGAACTGCAGCGGGAATGTTGGGGTGCACTGGAGGGGTATCCTGTGTGTTACCAACTATTCCAGGGCAGTAGTGCATGATTGTAGGGCAATGCCCTTATTCATTATGAACTCTAGTAGATGTTACCCCCCTCCAGCCTATTGCTGCCCCAGTGCTGCTAATACCCCATGTGCAGTTGCCCCGTGCTCATTTGCAGGGAGTGGGCAGGAAGGGTGACAGTTGCTTTCTGGGAATCATTGTTGAATTGTTTGTCCCTTTTCTTTCTAGATTTGTACTCAAGATACAGGGAAGCCACAAGTTTCCCCTCGAGGAGAAGTAAAGAAACTCACACCGACCTGCAGGAGGCGCCAGAACCTTCCCTGTATAATACTTCTGTCTCTTTAAATCTGACCCATTAAATGGCACTTAATGTGTCTGGTTATTGTAATGTTGCCAATGTTTATAGATGTCTTTATAATACACAAGAGACAGGAATATCCTGTAAATGATATCCTTATAAACGGTGCTTAGTGATGTCATCAGTTAGAATTGGTGCTTAGTGATGTCATTTCTGTCACTTGACTCCCTGGATTTGTGTATTATAAGAAATAATATACCCCACTATTTTAAAACATGAGGATATGAGACATCTCCTTGGAGCTCCTTGACCTGTATAAAAGCACCGTCTTCAGCCTCATCCAAAATGTGATTATATTTTACAATAGGGGGTGCATTATTTACTATATATATAATAAGATAATGTAAAGGGTGCCCATCATGTGTAGAGTAAAACCTTGGTACTAGTATAAAATAAATACATAGGACCAATCACAGGAGATCCCTGTATAGATATTTAAGAATATATAGAACATAGAAAGCAATGAGGTGCAGCACAAGGACATACAAGTAAAGCCCACACTAACCTTCCATATAACTTTCACTTGCCCTTTGGTGCCATCTGATCTGCCCATTTCTGCTTCTGCCACTTGCTCTGCTCCAGGCTCCTGCCCATCCCTCTGCGCTCCTCCTCCAATCATTTGCAATCAGCCATAGATCTGACAGTTAGAGCTTTGCCCCTCCTACTTGTGTTTTTTGTTAAAAGTTCACACAAACCACACACATCTTCTCACCTGCCGTCACCAACACCCGATATCTAAGGGGCACGAGTAAGTGGAACCCACCCAAGGATTAGGCTTTCCCAGGGTAAATGGAAAGGTCAGACCATCTGTCCTGCCAGGTATGACCCGACCTCCATCGCTCCCTTAAAGGAGAACTAAAGCCTAAAAATGAATGTGGCTAAAAATGGCCTATTTTCTATAGTGAACTTATTGCAGGAGGCTAAAGTTTGAGCTTGTCAATAGCAGCAATGATCCAGGACTTCAAACTTGTCACAGGGGGTCACCATCTTGGAAAGTGTCTGTGACACTCACATGCTCAGTGGACTCTGATTGGCTGTTGAGAAGCTAAGCTTAGGGCTCGTCACTAATTATCCAGCAGCAGAAAATGAGCTTCCCTGGCTGTAATATAAGCTGATGCTACAGGTTTGCTGATTATTCAATTCTGATGCTAATTGCACTGGTTTCTGTGCTGCCATGTAGTAATTATGTGTATTAATTACTAATCAGCCTTATATTGTGACATTTCTATTCTATGTGTACTGTATATTGTGAGTGGCTCCCTAAGCTCAGTAAGTGACAGCAGCACAGAGCATGTGAATCAGTGAATCAGCAGAAAAGAAGATGAGGAGCTACTGGGGCATCTTTGGAGACACAGATCTTTACTGCTAAAGGGCTGTGGTTGCCTTGGGCTGGTACAGAAGCACAAAACATCATATACAACATTTCTAGCTACTTCTTTAGTTAGGCTTTAGTTCTCCTTTAACGAGAAAATATCCCTCCTCCCCTGTGTGACATGAGCTCAGTCATTTTGGGGGTATGTAGAAAAGGGGGGACAGATATAAATATACATGTATTATTGTTACACACACAGCTGATTTCTCTGATTGATAGGAACCATGATGTGATATTAAAGGGAAAATATCCCTCCCTTATGGGCCTGATTACATAGTGTAAGGCAAATTGTACATCACATGTCAGTGTTTGAGTGCAACGTGATATTATGGAAGGTTCACACAAGTCTTGAGTCCCTGAGTCCCTGGGTGACATATAATTTCCAGTTGCAGAAGATTATTAGTTGGATCTCCATACTCAGCACCTTCCAGTCACCAATTATGGAGATTCTACCTCTACCCACTTATTATCTCCTATTCCTGGGACCTGGGTGGGCCAGGAGCCTGTGATTAGTGAAGGTCAAGCCTATAATTATCATTATGCCAAGTACTGTTATTCTGTATTCTGGGCCCCCGGGTTCCCTCCTAATCACAGAGACGCTTCATTTGCCCAACAACTCTCTGCTGACATGTATATATATATATATGAACTTATCTGTATCAACCGGGCAGAACACTGAGGTTCCAGGCTGATTTCTGCTCCTTGGGTAACTGTGTGTGGCCATAATTCTAGTTTGGTCAGTGATCCCTTCAATACAGGGGCCAAGAGAAGCTGCAGGTCCCTCCCCCTGGTCAATAAAGACCAACAGATGATAATCTATATGGAGAAGATCCCAGAGCTGGAGAAGGTGAATTTACAGGAGGCAGTAAGTACAGT
This sequence comes from Xenopus laevis, assembly GCF_017654675.1. Taxonomy (NCBI): domain Eukaryota; kingdom Metazoa; phylum Chordata; class Amphibia; order Anura; family Pipidae; genus Xenopus; species Xenopus laevis. The sequence continues at coordinate 170,651,634 of NC_054379.1, read as the reverse complement.
TGTACATGAGCTGCACTTGGATGGGGTCACTTATACACTACTGTATACAGCCATAACCAGACACTGGATGTGAAAGGTCTTGAGAGTCCATCACTGATCTGTAGCCCAACATGTGGACCCTGGCATAGAAAGATGTGTCTCATGGTGTTGGTTAAAAGAAAACTAAGCTGCATATATAGACTGATTTCCTACACTCTCTATCCTTAAAGCCTGGGAGTTCTGGGGAAGTGAGAAAAGAGAATAAAAAGACTGAGAACTGACGGTACGACCAGTTTCTTTTAATTCTGTATGAACTGTCAATTCCAAAAGATTTAGTTTGGGACTTTACTCCTCAAGATTTACGGTGCCATAGTGTACAAGGGTGGTACATGTTAATCATTTCACAGTTCAGAAACAAAGCTTAGAATTCTTATTATTATTTTATCATTATTTTCCAAAGTGCCCATTGGGCCAGCTGCACAAGGCCATTACAGTGAGGAGGACATCATCTGGAGAAGCCTCTATGAGAAGATTCCTCCAAGTCCTCCTGTTCCTCTGCTCCCTGGGGCAGGAGCACACAGCCCCGGCCTGCAGGCTCCAAAGCTGGGACATGGAGTCATTCTCCCAACCTGGAGATGTTCTAATTGGGGGAGTGTTTGTCATCCACTCTGGTTTTGAACTCCAAAGGCCAACTTTCCAGGAGATGCCCCAGCCAGCTTCATGCAAGGAGTAAGTGTGTCAAAGGTTGAACTAAATGGGATCTGATTGGAGGGAGTTGTGTCCTGAGAAACTGAATGAGGGTTTAACTGGGTTTTACATGGTTGTGTCCAAGGGGTTCACACACCTAAGTGTCCCCTCTCATTAAAATATAAGTACTGCCAGGCTTTGTATAAGGTGAGAAATGTAGAAATGGACAATGCGTTTCCCACAATATCAGCATTATCTGTAAGACACCCCGACACCCCAGATTGAAGACATTAACTCTGGGCACCCATATAATGATGAGAAGAGACACCATAAGCTCTTATGTCTATTTCTATGAGAGGGTGGATATGATGCTGGTCTTACAGAAATAAGTTCAAATGAAAGTATTTGATATTCCAATCTCATAGTTATTCACTATAGGAGCATCTCAGTGAGGCTTTGGGTATTTACTGTGTTTATTTATAATGAATTACCTGGTTTATTGTCCTCATGACACAAAGCTCAGGGAGGCACCCTCGGGTACACCTAACACTAACTCCCTGTATCCAGTATCATTTCCTTATCCCTGGATCATACCTCACGTTTTCCTTTGTGGGCTACACACATTCCTTAGAATTTCCATATGGACAATTGCGAGACTGCTGGACAAGCCGTGCTAAATGATAAATGGTAAATATATTAGAAGTTTTAATCAAAATCAGTTTGTGGCAGATTTTAGCCCCGGGATTAGTGCCAATGGGATGGAGATACAAGTAGGATTATACTAATAGTTGCTCTATGGTATCTCACACAAGACACAGAGTTGCTAGACATTAATAAAAGCTTCTGTATCATGTTCAATTCTTTAGCTTCCAGATCCGATATTACCGGGATGTTCTGGGCCTGATGTTTGCTATTGATGAAATTAATGGTTCTGCTGATCTCCTGCCCAACATCACCTTGGGCTTCAGGCTGGTTGACTCTTGTATGTGTGAGCTCTGGGCAATTGGTGGTGCTCTAACTGTCATGTCGGGGATGAGGAATCCAATTCCCGGATATAACTGCCATGCAAACTCTCTCATGGCTGGGATTGTTGGAGAACTGGTCTCTGCCCTCTCTCTGCCCATTGCCAGGGTACTCGGGGTCCTACACTTCCCACAGGTACAGTGTCAGTGTCATTATAAGTGTTGTACAAGTTCTGTATCATTAATGAGGGGGGCATCACAGTGCCTGTGTGTTTGCCAGTGACATAGAGATTATGTGTGTTCCGGAAAGACTGGTGGGTTTGATTGTGCAGATGGCAGGTGAGCTTTAATGCAGATATTTAGAGATTAAATATACAATCACTTGTACCCTTAATGGGATCCATGATGGAAAATAACCTGGGGGAATCTGTAGGTAATAAACTTGGCTGTAGCAAGCAATGCCAGGCAGCAGCAGAAATTATCCTGTACTGAGTGGGGTATTGATTCATGGTAGAAGAGTACAATGTCACCTCTTCATGGGCTTTGTAGGGAACACAATTACTACTACTAATGTCTCATTTACAGATCAGCCACGGATCAACCCTCTCAGCTCTGAGCAACAAGATGAACTTTCCCTCGTTCCTCCGCACTGTGCCCAGTAACATGTTCCAGAACGTGGCTCTCACCCGCCTCATAGGCCTCTTTGGCTGGACCTACGTAGGGATGTTGGTTGTGGACAATGATGTTGGGGAGCAAGGGGGACAGGTTATTCAGGCTGGGATAGAGAAGTCTGGCAGTTGTGTAGCATTTCTGGAGAAGATCCACTTGAGCTACTCTCTGGTTCAGATACAAAGTGTGGTGAATGTTATCAAGAAGAGCTCGGTCAATGTAATTGTTCTTCACAGCCCTGAGGTCCATGTAAAGGTTCTACTGGATTCATTGTATGATGAAGGGCTGACACACAAAATCTTCATTTCTTCGGCTTCTTTTGGACTTACACCTGGTGTTTTCTCCAGAAAGGCATGGAAAGTATTAAATGGGACGATTGGATTGATTCCTAATACAGGCGCCATGCCAGGTTTTGAGCAATTCCTCGGTTCCCTTCACCCATCGAGATCCAATAAATACCCCTTGATAAGGACACTCTGGGAGAAAGCTTTTAGCTGCCGATGGCCAAGGGGAGAGACACAGGAGAACCAGACAAACCTGACAGGGTTACTAGCACTTTGCACGGGGGAGGAAGACCTGAGAGGGTTGATCCCTTGGTTATTTGAGATGAATGACCTCAGTTACACGTATCATGCCTACCTGGCAGTATATGCTTACGCCCAAGCTCTGCACTCACTGCTCATGTGCCAGACGCCCACTGACAATCCTCCCTACAGAATGTGTGCCAATGTCAGGGACACGCAACCATGGCAGGTAAATGAGCACCAAATACAGAACTACATAGTCCTCTGAAACTTTCTACACAAATGTGTCAAACCGGCTATGGTACTTTTAGAGCAACAATGACAAAGCTTATTTAGTTTATAGTTAATGTTGTACAAGGTTAACCAGTGCATAAATATACAAAATGATATAACAATAGGAACACATAAAATATATACAGTAATTGCAGAACAGTAAATAAAAAAGAAAGAATAAAACACTGGGAAACCCATTACCAAGGGGAAATTTCTTTGAGATAAAGTGGGAACACCAGACGCATTCTCCCAAAGAGATTAGGTCCTCAAGCATGAGCCAAAATATTGGTTAATCTCTCTGTTTTTATCTCCTGTTGGGACATTCCCTCTCATTACCTGTGCGAGAGGCAGAAGTGCCCAGGAATGTGTCATTCATGACCCCCTTTAGATGGTTGTTGGTTCCAGACCAGTTATGACATTATTGCTATTGGTACTTGATTGTATCAAATATTGTCATACAAATATGGCCATTTGTGTTCCATATGTGGGCAATCAGAATGATACCAAACATGAAGGGTGTCTGAAGTTCCAGCACCCCAAAAGCCATCCCTCCTAACTGGGTATAGGGTACACCTATTTGGTATCATTAGGAAGCATAACCAATTCAGTTAGATCCCATAAAATAAACTCTAACAGGGGAATGTAGTAAAAGTCGCAAAGAGCAAAACAATTCGCACCAATAAGACTAAAAATCCACATCTCGCAATGTAATATTGTTCCTTAAACTGTTATTGCATTGCGAATTTTAATTGCGCATTGCGAATTTTAATTGCGCACTCATAAGAAGTGCTTGAAGGTGTCGTAATCTTTTGGAGCAAACATAACGTCTTTTTCAGTAAGAAGTTTTATTACATTGACTGCGCATTGGCGCAAACTATAAAATTCGCAAACGGTCTTTCACTGTCGGAAGTGGTCGCTAAACAGTTTCCGGGCTCGCAAAAGCTTTATTAAATTTGCACAAAGCAAAATTTGTTCGCGCAAAGGCATAACTTTTCGCATTGCGAATAGTTTTTCCATTAGCGATTTTTATTACATTCCCCCGTAACTGTCCTATCTACTAACATAAAATCCCATGAAAGGGTTATTAGTTGCATGACAACTTCCTCCCCTCAATATCTGCTCAACTCTCCCAACAGGTCCTCAACTATGTGAAAAAAAACCATTTCCGCACTAACACAGGGGACCCAATATCATTTAATGCTAATGGTGATATCCCAGCAGCCTACAATTTTGTGAATGTGCAGATTGTGAATGGCAGTTTTAACCTGGTGAAAGTGGGAAGATTTGACCCTGATGCCGGAACTGGAAACACAATTCTTCTTGATTTCAGCTCCATAATGTGGAACGAGAGATTTACCCAGGTGGGTATTGTGCATTTCTGTGCATCTCCCATCCTTAAAGAAGGAGCCGCCTATACCCCAAGAGCATCTCCAACCAACAGCTCTGTCTTTGTGCCTGTAAATAGGCTTGGGTAAATTTGACCCAATTCGCTTTTCCAAAAATTCACTGCCAGCGAAATATTGATGACGCACATTAAAGTTTATGGGCGTAAAAAATTCTTTGATGAGTGGTGACATTTTTTTTTTGACTTACATCATTTTTTTTTGATGCGCGACGCCATACAAGCCTATGGGAGTCATTTTCGCTGTGAAACAAGGTGAAAAAATTCGCCCATCCCTACCCGTAAAGTGATTGATAGCTTTATGGACTCAATAATAAAACAATAAATATTATTCAAAATAAAAAAAAGTCTCTTGAAGGCAAATTATCCACACATTGACTAGTATGACCCATGGCAAAATCTTCTTTAGGATCTTCTTATAATATTTATTGTATGTGGAAACCTGCACCTTAGTCTTATCTCCCTGAGTTCAGGGCCTGTGGGGGACTGTATACCAGTGCCAGGGTTTATCACAAGTCTCAGTCCAAAAATGGCTGAGTTCCATGTGTGTGACTTTCTGGTTTTAATTTTGTGTTCCCCACCAGGTGCCCCCATCAATGTGCAGCAGCAGCTGCCACCCAGGTTCCTGGAAAGCCACCCGGAGAGGTCAGCCCATCTGTTGCTATGACTGCATCCCGTGCTCTTTGGGCGAGATAACCAACACTACAGGTTTGTTTCACCCTAAAATTGAAACTTTATTCAAGAAGAGTAGAAAAAGTTCTGTATAGTTTCAAAACTCAACCATTGAGTCTCAGGGTCCCACAAACATAATGATGCAATGAAATAGGAAGCATACATTTGGGGCTTTCTAGTGGTCAATTAGAAATGCAAGTGGTGAAGTTCATTGGTCATGGCATCTCATGGTCTCCAACCATCTCAATCCCTAGTGTCATCAGCTCCACACAGATCAGAGTTACACATTCTGGTGGGATGACCAATCCATTGAGCACAACACAAGTGCTACCATCAATGAAACTCTAGAAGACACTAATCAGGTTCTTCAGGCAGTTTCTCCTACTGATAACGACTTGAACAACCAGCCAGGCCACATGCTTATTCTGTGTCCTGCATTAGTCAATACTCCATAGACCAATTCTTAGAAAAACAGTTGTTCTAGTGTGCAACCAGCAAGGTTAGGGTGATTTCTTCCTAGACCAGACAGTACAATACAATAGGGGTTCCTGGAAAAAGTGAGTTTGGGATGAAGAGCTGACGGGCACATACAGAGAAAAAGGAGCAGTAAATACGAGATCAAACAAACACATTATTGACAGAATGACAGATATGTGGGTGCAGAGTGTACCCTGAAATATAAAAGATTAACGGAAAGATATTGAAAGATAACTGAACTTATGTACCCCAAGAGGTGCAACAGGGGTAAAGCCAACTTATTTGTTTAAGGATTAACAGGAGGCATTTCTTTCTAGATGCAACAGAATGCTTTAGATGTCCCACTGAGCAGTGGTCCAATGAAGAGCGGAGCATGTGCGTTCCCAAAGTTATAGAATTCCTCTCATATCAGGAGCCATTGGGAATCTTCCTCACTATCACAGTCATCATCTTCTTCCTCATAACTCTCTGCATCATCTTCATCTTCATTAAATACCGGAGAACCCCAATAATCAAGGCCACAAACAGGGAACTGAGTTTCATCCTTCTGGTTTCCCTCACCCTGTGCTTCCTCTGCTGCCTCATCTTCATTGGTTCCCCTTCCCCAATTACTTGCCCCCTACGACAGACCCTCTTCATTGTGGTTTTCTCTATCAGCATCTCATCTGTCCTGGCTAAGACCATCATGGTGATTCTGGCATTCAAAGCCACCAAAGTGGACAGTCCCCTGAGGAAATGGTTGGGACCAAAGATCCCTCGTACGGTGGTGGCACTTTGCACCATGATACAGGTTGGCATTTGTATCGTTTGGCTTCTTCTCTCTCCACCTTTCCCACAACTGAACTCAGAGATTGAAAGGCACAAACTGATATTTGAATGTCACGAGGGGCAAAGCCTTTTCTTTTATGTCACTTTGGGGTTCATGGGCTTCCTGGCAATGGTCAGTTTCTTTGCTGCTTTCCTGGCACGGAACCTGCCCGGGAGCTACAATGAGGCCAAACTCATCACCTTCAGCATGTTGGTCTTCTGCAGCGTCTGGGTCTCCTTCATCCCGGCCCATCTGAGCACCAAGGGCAAATATACTGTATCCGTACAGATATTCGCCATATTGGCCTCCAGCGCGGGGCTCCTGGCCTGTATATTTGTTCCCAAGTGCTATATTATACTGCTCAGGCCTGACAGGAACAGCCGGAACCAGTTAACTAGCAGGAAAAGAATAAGGCCAATTGGTTAAACTTACAATGTACAGTAAGTGACCACTTACACCTAAAGGCCCTTGAACAGTGACACACACAAGGGCCCCAGGGCCAGTATTAACCTGCTGCTATGGTTTAGGAGTGTGGGAGGAAACTCATGTAGACACAGGGACACCACACAAACACCTTGAGACCCAACAAAGCCCCAAACTATATAATATAAGGATATTAGGGATCAACTAAGACTTGACCTGTATAAAAGCACTTGGCCTGTTGGCTTGTACCTCATTACACTTCTTAGTGACTTCTGATACCCCAATATTGTACATCAGAGCTCTCTATGTACATCGTTACTCTCTATGTACAGAAATTGTCATTTTATGGCCCTATTGCCACCTGGGGAACCTCCCTGATACTGGGACCCCTCATTACCTGCACTTACCTTTGCTTGGGCGAGGGGGGGTGCATCACACAGGGAATAGGGGTGAGTCAGTTGTGAGGTTATGATGTGACAAATGTAACTTCTATAATTATTGTTCTTATTATTAGATATTATTATGTGTGATGAAGGAATAGCAGCCCCAAGTAGAGTTCCTCAGAAGGAGGGGGTTACACAGATAAGTTGGGGGCACTGACAGCCCGAAACTAACAGCTATGAGGACCCCAGATGAATGGGGGCCTTGGATCATTGAATTAACTGTCACATTTATGTTATTTGTACTCAGAACTTGTCTTATTTTCCTGCAGTTGGCCTTCTCTTCATTGTGTAGAGTGAGTGGGTGGAGCTTATTCTTAGATACCACCTGAGAGCGGGACTTCCTCTGGCAGGTCGGGGGCATCTCTGTATCCACCCACCAACCAATGGCAGTTTCTTGGGGGGACATTTATTTCCCTTTATATTGTGCAATTCTACATCTGTAACAACTGCCCCAAATACCAACAAATAAAAAATTAACATTTGCAACAATTAATGTAAATTTCTTTCTCTCTGTGAATGAAATGAAAACTGACTGGGAATCTCATGTCTCCCAAGTGCTTGAACCACAGATCAGACACCCCCAGCAGCAGTACAACACTGAATTGTGCCCCCTCTCCCCCACTCCACAAATAAGACTTTAGATTTCAAGGCAAAAAAATGTCCTTAATAGTAAAATGACCCCAGAAAACTATAAATTTGTTACATTGGAACAGATTCTAAATGGATTAATATGTTGTGATTGAGCATAAGGGAGTCATATGGAGCGTCAGCCTTTGGCCGTCAGTCTGGGGGTGGAGCTGATGCCCCGTGTATTTCATGTGCTGCTCCACTTGTCCCATTGGCTGAAGGTTTGTCATGTGCACCTTTTACCTTTGTGCATTATCAGCTCATCAAATCTAAACTCTGCCAAACCCACTCTGTGTTGAGAAAGGAGATGAAACCCCAGAACTCCTGAATTATAAAACTCCTTTATTCCAGTATTAAAGGATTCTGTCAGGTTCCCTGGCCCTTTTTATACTTTTATATAGTGATAGTATAACATGACCAGCCTTTCCCCATAATTGATCCCTTTCCATTCACATTAATAGCTTAGTTGCTTTTCGCTGTACTTTCTCTATTTCATTACTGTCTGACATCAGTGGTAGGAAAGCTTTTCGAAGGGTTAATAAAGAATAAAATACTGGACTTCATAGCAAATCATAATATTATGAGTGTGTGCCAGCATGGTTTTATGTGTAATAGATCTTGCCAGACTAACTTAATTTCTTTTTATGAGAAGGTAAGTAGAGACCTTGATTCTGGGATGGCAGTGGATGTGATTTACTTAAACTTTGCTAAAGCATTTGATACAGTGCCACACAAAAGGTTACTGGTTAAATGAAGGAATGTTGGCCTGGAACATAGTATTTGTACCTGGATAGAGAACTGGCTAAAAGATAGACTACAAAGAGTGGTGGTAAATGGAACATTTTCTAATTGGACCAGTGTTGTTAGTGGAGTACCGCAGGGCTCTGTACTAGGTCCCTTGCTTTTCAACTTGTTTATTAATGACCTGGAGGTGGCCATTGAAAGTACTCTTTCTATTTTTGCAGATAAGACTAAGGGGCCCATTTACTTTGATTGAGTGAAGGAATAGAATAAAAAAAACGTTGAATTTCGAATGATTTTTTTGGCTACTTCGACCATCGAATTGGCTACTTCAACCTTCGACTACGACTTTGAATCAAACGATTCGAACTAAAAATCATTTTAATATTCGAACATTCAATAGTCAAAGTACTGTCTCTTTAAAAGAAACTTCGACCCCCTACTTCGCCACCTAAAACCTACCGTGGTGCAATGTTAGCCTATGGGGAAGGCCCCCATAGGCTTTCTAACAATTTTTGGTCGAAGAAAAACCGGTCGATTGATGGATTTAAATCCATCGAATTAAACGATTCAAAGGATTTAATCGTTGGATCGAACGATTTTTCGTTCGATTGAACTATTTTCGGTAAATCCTTTCACTTTAATTAACCCTTGATATTCGACCATATGTAAATCTGCCCCTAAATTGTGCAGAACTATAGGTTCCATGCAGGACGCTGCCACTTTGCACAGTGATTTGTCTAAACTGGAAAACTGGGCAGCAAACTGGAAAATGAGGTTCAATGTTGATAAATGCAGGTTATGCACTTTGGCAAAAATAATATAAATGCAAGTTCTACACTAAATGGCAGTGTGTTGGGAGTTTCCTTAAATGAGAAGGATCTAGGGGTCTTTGTAGATAACAAGTTGTCTAATTCTGGGCAGTGTCATTCTGTGGCTACTAAAGCAAATAAAGTTCTTGTATAAAAAAGGGCATTAACTCAAGGGATGAAACATAATTGTGTCTCTTTATAGGTCCCTGGTGAGGCCTCATCTGGAGTATGGGGGCAGTTTTGGACTCCAGTCCTTAAGAGGGATATAAATGAGCTGGAGAGAGTGCAGAGACTAAGTGCAACTAAACTGGTTAGAGGGAGGGAAGAGTTAAATTATGAGGGGAGACTGACAAGGTTGGGGTTGTTTTCTCTGGGGGAAAAAAGGCGCTTGTGAGGGGACATGATTAGACTTTACAAGTACATTAGAGGACATTATAGACAAATAGCAGGGGACCTTTTTACCCATAAAGAGAATCACGTACCAGAGGCCTCCCCTTCAGACTAGAGGAAAAGAAGTTTCATTTAAAGGAACAGAGTAGGGGGTTCATCACAGTGAGGACAGTGAGGTTGGGGAATGCACTGCCGGGTGATGATTCAGTTAATGACTATAAGAGGGACTTGGATGATTTCTTGGACAGACATAATACAAAGGCTATTGTGATACTAAACTCTATAGTTAGTATAGATATGGGTATATATCATTTATGTGACAGTAGGGAGGGGTGTGTGTATGGGGCTGGGTTTTCATTTGGAGGGGTTGGACTTGATGGACTTTGGCTTTATTTCAACAAAATTTAACAATGTAAACTATGTAAATATATATATAGTGATCATTCTCCCTTATATATTTATATATAGTGATCATATCCCCTTATATAGTTATATATAGGGATCATATCTCCTTATATATTTATATACAGTGATCATATCCCCTTATATATTTATATATAGTGATCATATCCCCTTATATATTTATATATAGTGATCATATCCCCCATATATATTTACTGTATATATAGTGATCATATCTCCTTATATATTTATATACAGTGATCATATCCCCTTATATATTTATGTAAAGTGATCATATCCCCTTATATATTTATATATAGTGATCATATCCCCTTATATATTTATATATAGTGATCATATCCCCTTATATATTAATATATAGTGATATCTCCTTATATATTTATATATAGTGATGATACCCCTTATATATTTATATATAGTGATCATATCCCCCTTATATATTTATATATAATGATCATTTCCCCCTTATATATTTATATATAGTGGTCAAATCTCCTTATATATTTATATACAGTGATCATATTCCCTTATGTATTAATATATAGTGAGCATATCCCCTTATATATTTGTATATAGTGATCATATCCCCCTTATATATTTATATATAGTGATCATATCCTCCTTATATATAGTGATCATATCCCCTTATATATTTATATATAGTGATCAGATTCCCTATATATTTATGTTTAGTGGGCATATCCCCCTTATATAATTATATATAGTGATCATTTCCCCCTTATATATTTATATATAGTGATCATATCCCCTTATATATTTATATATAGTGATCATATCCCCCCTATATATTTATATATAGTGATCATATCCCCCTTATATATTTATATATAGCGATGATATCCCCCATAAATGTTTATATATAGTGATCATATCCCCCATAAATTTTTATATATAGTGATCATATCCCCCATAAATTTTTATATATAGTGATCATATCCCCTAATATATTTATATATAGTGATCATATCCGCTTATATATTTATACATAGTGATCATATCTCTCTTATATATTTATAAAAATTATCATATCCCCTTATATATTTATATTTAGTGATCATATCCTCTTATATATTTATATATAGTGATCATATCTCTCTTATATATTTATAAAAAATTATCACATCCCCTTATATATTTATATATAGTGATCATATCCCCTTATATATTTATATATAGTGATCATATCCCCCATATATATTTACTGTATATATAGTGATCATATCCCCTTATATATTTATAGATAGTGATCATATCTCCTTATATAGTTATATATAGTGATCATATCTCCTTATATATTTATATACAGTGATCATATCCCCTTATATATTTATATAAAGTGATCATATCCCCTTATATATTTATATATAGTGATCATATCCCCTTATATATTTATATATAGTGATCATATCCCCTTATATATTAATATATAGTGATCATATCCCCCTTATATATTTATATATAGTGATGATACACCTTATATATTTATATATAGTGATCATATCCCCCTTATATATTTATATATAATGATCATTTCCCCCTTATATATTTATATATAGTGGTCAAATCTCCGGATATATTTATATACAGTGATCATATTCCCTTATGTATTTATATATAGTGAGCATATCCCCTTATATATTTGTATATAGTGATCATATCCCCCTTATATATTTATATATAGTGATCATATCCTCCTTATATATAGTGATCATATCCCCTTATATATTTATATATAGTGATCAGATTCCCTATATATTTATGTTTAGTGGGCATATCCCCCTTATATAATTATATTTCCCTTACGTCCCTGTACGGCAGCAACCATGAGATTTATTCTTTGCAACCTGCTATGTAGGACCATGAAGAGAAAAGGTTAATTAACCCCACCCATAAATAGGCACTCCCCCTAGAGATCACCAGTGTTTTTTTGTCCTACCTGCGTAGGAGAGTGAAGGTTTGTTGTCCGTTACTAATTATTTCTTTTCTTTTCTTCTAGGGCTGTCAAGTTCCAGGTCTCCAGGAGACTTGATGACCATAGGATTGAACTACCCTAGGGGTAGAAGATCCGGAGGCTGTGAAGGGGTCTCTTTGGTTATGTTGTCCTCCATGAGGAATCTTTGTGCAGCCGAGGGTTTGCCTTCTTCAAACATGGAGACGACTACTCCACTGTGGGACGCATGGACGCCAGAACGCGCGCGCACGACAAGACGCGCGCGCGTCAAAACGTGCGCGCGTCAGTAGCGCGTCAGAACGTGCGCGCGTCGGAACGGGCGCACGTACGCGATGACGTCACGAAGAGCGCCAATTACCAAATGAAAGCTGAGGCTATTTACAGGTATGCAGTGGTATTTTCAGCGCAGTTCAGACAAGGTCTGCAGATCTGCTGGTGATACTTTTGAACTGTCTCCTCTGCCTAGGCTGCAGCCTCTTGGGCAGGTTGTAAGGTAGTGACTGAGACTGGAGGGACTGTACTGGGTGTGTTCCTAGGGAACATTTTAAGTATTCATTGTCTGTCGTTATTGTTTTTTTCAGATGTCCATCCCTCCTCAGCAAGAGATTCCTGTTGCTAAGAAGCATAAGAAATCGAAACACATTCAGTGTAGAGCTTGTGATACTCCGCTTCCTGATGGATGTGACAGGAGATTCTGCCAGGAATGTTTGGCAAGTTTAGCTCAGAAGGATACTATTACTCCCTCTACAGATTGGATTAAGGATGTTGTTAAGACCTCTTTGAAAGAGATTTTAGACCAGATGCGAGTTAATGCTGTTGCTGAAGCTCCTCCCTCATTAACCAATCACTGGTTTTTGGAAGATACGGAGGAAGATTCATCATCTGAGGAGGAGGATGAATTAGCTCTTTTTTCTGTTGAGAATACAGCAAGATTAATTAAGAAGGTAAAAGCCACCATGGATATTGCTGATGAGGAAGATTCCCAGAATTCCTCTTCTTCAGCTAAAAGATCAAGATCTTTCCCTGTTCATCCTGTCATGAAGGAACTTATGGAAAGAGAGTGGAAAAATCCTGAGAAAGCCCCATCCATTACAAAGAGACACAAGTTGTTGTTCCCTATCCAAGAAGAGGAGCTGGAGAAGTGGGAGTCTCCACCAAAGGTGGATGTTGCGGTAGCAAGGCTATCAAAGAAAACGGTCATTCCAGTGGAAGACGGGTCTGGCCTAAAAGATCCGATGGATCGGAAAGTGGAAAGTTTGCTTAAACGCTCCTATACAGTGGCAGCAGCTTCCTGTAAGCCAGCTTTAGCAGCCTCAGGGGTAGCTCGCTCCTCAAGATTCTGGCTAAGACAACTCATTGAGGACATAAGTAATAAAGTTCCTAGGGAGGAATTGCTTGGATCCCTATCTAAAATTTCTACAGCAGTGGATTTTTTGTGTGATGCGTCTATTGAAGGGATAAAATTGGCAGCCAAAGCTATGGCATTATCTACTGCAGCCAGACGGGCTCTATGGCTGAGAACATGGCCAGCAGATGTTATTTCAAAGAATAGTCTCTGTGCTATGGCCTTTGAGCCGGGTCATCTATTTGGTGCAGAACTAGACAAACTGCTAGAGTCACTGTCAGGAGCCAAAAGTAAACGATTGCCTCAGGAGAACTTCAATAAGAGAAAGAAGAACTATTTTTTTCGGAATAGACGTCCCTCACCGAAAAGAGACTCCTTTCAGAGAGACGGAAAGAAAACAGAAGTTAGTTCCTTCCACTCCTTCAGAGGCAGATTCAACAGATACAGAGGAGAGAATAAGTCTGCTGAGCAGAAAAAGAAAACATCTTTCTGACGCCAGAAGTGGTCTTCTGGTGGGAGGAAGATTGAGGGCCTTTTATCAAGAATGGGAAGAAAGAATTTCAGATGCTTGGATCCTGAAACTGATACAAGAAGGATACAAAGTAGAATTTCTTTGTTTTCCTCCACACAGGATTCTTATAACACCCATTGCATCGCCAGTAAAACAGGGAGCTTTAGAGAAGGCAATAACAGAATTCCTTGCTGCCAAGGTTCTCGAACCAGTGCCTCCATTCCAGGAATTTCAAGGTACTTATTCAAGGGTTTTTTTGGTACCAAAACCAAATGGGAGCTTCCGCACGATAATAGATTTGAGGTTTGTCAACCAGTTCATCCAAAAGTTGGCTTTCCGTATGGAAAATATCAGATCGGCTATAAAGCTCTTAGATCATGGAGACTATATGGCTTCTTTAGACCTCAAGGACGCCTACCTTCATGTGCCTCTTTTCAAGGATCACAGAAGATTCCTACGAATAGCTCTGTACATGGGAGGGGAGCTTCGCCATTTTCAATTCCGAGTACTGCCCTTCGGAATAACAACAGCTCCCCGAGTGTTCACCAAGATTGTAACAGCAATGGCAGCTGTATTGAGGGAAGAAGGGATTACGATAATTCCCTATCTGGACGATTGGCTTGTCACAGCTATATCAGCATCCCTGCTTCAGAAACATTTGGACAGAGTGATTACCTTCCTTCTACAACTAGGTTGGATAATAAATTGGGAGAAGTCATCATTACATCCATCCAGAGTGATAAAATTCCTGGGGATGGAAATCAATTCAGTCAAGATGAAAGTTTTTTTACCACCAGAGAAAGTTCTCAGTCTCAAGCAATCAGTCCAACAGATCATTGCCAGACCACATTCCTCTCTCAGAGAATTGATGAGGGTGCTCGGTCTTATGACAGCGACGATAGATGCTGTACCATGGGCGAAGTTTCACATGAGGCCCCTTCAGGCGGAGATTCTCCTCAGATGGGATCGCCAGCCTTCTTCCTTGGAGAAGAAGTTTCTTCTCAGCAGAGAGACGAGACACCGGCTTCAATGGTGGCTTCAGGATCTCAATCTTACACAGGGATTGTCTTTCCAACAGATGAATTGGTTAGTTCTCACAACAGATGCTTCCCAATCAGGATGGGGGGCCTATCTGAATCAATTAACAGCACAAGGTGTCTGGAGTCCAATGGAAAGGACTATGTCCTCAAACTTCAGAGAAATGAGAGCAGTCTTCAAGGCAATCTTGGCGTTAGAACGACATCTCAGAGGGAAACATCTGAAAATCATGTCAGACAATTCTACCACAGTGGCTTATATAAACAAGCAAGGGGGAACCAGAGCTCCCTTATTGAGCAAGGAGATACGGAAGGTTATGGAGTGGGTAGAGACCAATATACCCAGTATTATGGCTGTGCACATAAAGGGAGAGAACAACATCTTAGCAGATCATCTAAGCAGAAATGCATTCAGACCGGGGGAATGGTCTCTGAATCAAGAAATATTCTTGAAAATTACGAGACCCTGGGGACTTCCAGCTGTAGATTTAATGGCGACCAGGAAAAATCGCAAGCTGAGAACGTTCTGTTCCCTGAACAGGCAGGATCACCCAGATTTCCTAGATGCGATGTCAATCAGGTGGAATTTTCACCAGGTCTACATATTCCCACCATTTTCCATGATCCTCAGAGTCATTCAGAAGATCAAGGAGGAACAAGTGAAGACCATCTTGATAACACCTTTCTGGCCAAGGAGAGTCTGGTTCTCACTGTTGATGAGGATGGCCAAGAAGAAATATTGGGTCCTTCCTCAAGTTCCGAAACTTCTGACTCAAGGACCAATTGTTTGCCACGACCTCCCCAGACTTCGGCTAACGGCCTGGAATCTGATAGGTCCCTTTTAGAGTCACAGGATATTTCCCCGGAGGTAATTAATATCCTTGTACAATCTAGAAGAGATTCTACGAATAAGATCTATAGCAGAATCTGGAAAGTATTTAGAGCCTGGTGTAGCGGGAAAAAGGTTGCAAGCGACCAGCCTTCAATTCCTAACTTGCTAAAATTTCTTCAGGAAGGTTTCGACAAGGGATTAGCAGTTAATACAATCAAGGTACAGATCTCAGCTCTTTCTGCTTTTTGGAGTAAATCCCTTGCTTCAATTCCACTTATCAAAAGGTTTGTAAAGGCCATATCTAAGATTCGACCTAAGATTTTTCAACCCCTTCCTTCTTGGGATTTGGCGCTTGTCCTTAAGAATCTTTGTGTTTCCCCTTATGAGCCATTGGAGAGTTGTTCTATAAAATGTTTATCTTTCAAGGCTCTATTTCTAGTGGCCATCACTTCAGCCAAACGTATTGGAGAATTGCAAGCTTTGTCTTCCAAAGAACCGTACTTGGTTTTTCTTCAAGATCGGGTAGTTTTGAAACCTCTTCCTTTCTTCAGACCTAAAGTGGCATCCTTATCCAATACTAACCAAGAGATCATATTACCCTATATTAATCAAGAGACTCAAGAAAAGGACGATCAGCTTCAGTTTCTTGATGTGGGAAGAAGTCTAAAAATATATGTGGATCGCACCAAGGAGTTTCGCAAAGACGAAAATCTATTCATCAGTTTTGCAGGGAAGAATAAGGGTCTAAAGGCTTCTAAACCATCTTTGGCAAGGTGGATTAAAGAGACGATTCAGATGGCATATATCAAGGAAGATCGTCTTCCTCCATTCCAGATTGCAGCTCATTCGACAAGGAAAATGTCCACGTCATGGGCAGAAGTCGCAGGAGTATCTATGGATAATATCTGCAAAGCAGCAACATGGAGTAACCCAAACACTTTTGTGCGACACTACAGGGTGGACATCTTAGCTGCTCAGGAAGCTTCCTTTGGCAGTAGGATCCTCCAGAGGGTGATGTAACCCTGGAACCCACCCTTATTGCTCGTTAGCTCTCATGGTTGCTGCCGTACAGGGACGTAAGGGAATGAGTAAATTTATACTTACCGTAATTTACTTTTCCCTTAGTCCCTACGGCAGCAAGAATTCCCCGCCCAAATAATAAAAGATATTAAGCATTAGGTGTTTACTCATTATTCACTGGTGATCTCTAGGGGGAGTGCCTATTTATGGGTGGGGTTAATTAACCTTTTCTCTTCATGGTCCTACATAGCAGGTTGCAAAGAATAAATCTCATGGTTGCTGCCGTAGGGACTAAGGGAAAAGTAAATTACGGTAAGTATAAATTTACTCAATAGTGATCATTTCCCCCTTATATATTTATATATAGTGATCATATCCCCTTATATATTTATATATAGTGATCATATCCCCCCTATATATTTATATATAGTGATCATATCCCCCTTATATATTTATATATAGCGATGATATCCCCCTTATATATTTATATATAGTGATCATATCCCCCTTATATATTTATATATAGTGATCATATCCCCTTATATATTTATATATAGTGATCATATCCCCTTATATATTTATATATAGTGATCATATCCCCCCTATATATTTATATATAGTGATCATATCCCCCTTATATATTTATATATAGCGATGATATCCCCCTTATATATTTATATATAGCGATGCTATCCCCCATAAATATTTATATATAGTGATGATATCCCCCATAAATTTTTATATATAGTGATCATATCCCCTAATATATTTATATATAGTGATCATATCCGCTTATATATTTATAAAAATTATCATATCCCCTTATATATTTATATTTAGTGATCATATCCTCAATATATTTATATATAGTGATCATATCTCTCTTATATATTTATAAAAAATGATCACATCCCCTTATATATTTATATATAGTGATCATATCTACTTATATATTTATATATAGTGATTATATCCACCTTATATATTTATATATAGTGATCATATCCCCCTTATATATTTATTTATAGTTATCATACCCCCTTATATATTTATATATAGTGATCATATCCCTTATATATTTATATATAGTGATCATATCTCTCTTATATATTTATATATAGTGATCATATCCCCTATATATTTATGTATAGTGATCATATCCCCTTATATATTTATATATAGTGATCATATCCCCTTATATATTTATATATAGTGATCATATCCCCCTTTTATATTTATAGTGATCATATCCCCCATATATATTTATATATAGTGATCATATCCCGTAATATATTTATATATAGTGATCATATCTCTCTTATATATTTATATATAGTGATCATATCCCCCTTATATTTTTATATATAGTGATCATATCCCATTATATATTTATATATAGTGATCATATCCCGTAATATATTTATATATAGTGATCATATCCCCTTATATATTTATATATAGTGATCATATCCCCCTTTTATATTTATATACAGTCATCATATCCCCCTTATATTTTTATATATAATGATCATATCCCCTTATATATTTATATATAATGATCATATACCCTTATATATTTATATATAGTGATCATATCATCCTTTTATATTTATATATAGTGATCATATCCCCCTTATATACTTATATATAGTGATCATATCCCTTTATATATTTATATATAGTGATCATATCCCCTTATATATTTATATATATAGTGATCATATCCCCTTATATATTTATATATAGTGATCATATCCCCTTATATATTTATATATAGTGATCATATCCCCCTTATATATTTATATATAGTGATCATACCCCCTATATATTTATATATATTGATCATATACCCCTTATATATTTATATATAGTAATCATTTCCCCCTTATGTATTTATATATAGTGATCATTTCCCCCTTATATATTTATATATAGTGATCACATCTCCTAATATATTTATGTATAGTGATCATATCCCCTAATATATTTATATAAAGTGATCATATCCCCTTATATATTTATATATAGTGATCATATCCCCCTTATATATTTATATATAGTGATCATATCCCCTTATATATTTATATATAGTGATCATATCCCCTTATATATTTATATATAGTGACCATTTTCCCCTTATATACTTATGTATAGTGATCATATCCCCTTATATATATATATATATATATATATATATATATATATATATATATATATATATATATATATATATATATTGATCATATCCTCCTTATATATAGTGATCATATCCCCTTATATATTTATATATCGTAATCAGATTCCCTATATATTTATGTTTAGTGTGCATATCCCCCTTATATAATTATATATAGTGATCATTTCCCCTTATATATTTATATATAGTGATCATATCCCCCTTATATATTTATATATAGTGATCATATCCCCCTTATATAATTATATATAGTGATCATTTCCCCCTTATATATTTATATATAGTGATCATATCTCCTTATATATTTATATATAGTGATTATATCCCCTTATATATTTATATATAGTGATCATATCCCCTTATATATTTATATATAGTGATCATATCCCCCTTATATATTTATTTATAGTTATCATACCCCCTTATATATTTATATATAGTGATCATGTCCCCTTATATAGTTATATATAGTGATCATATCTCTCTTATATATTTATATATAGTGATCATATCCCTCTTATATATTTATACATAGGGATCATTTCCCCTTATATATTTATATATAGTGATCATATCCCCCTTATATATTTATATATAGTGATCATATCCCCCTTATATATTTATATATAATGATCATATCCCCTATATATTTATATATAGTGATCATATCCCCCTTATATATTTATATATAGTAATCATTTCCCCCTTATATATTTATATATAGTGATCATATCTCCTTATATATTTATATATAGTGATCATATCCCCCTTATATATTTATATATAGTGATCATATCCCCTTATATATTCAGTCGTTTATTTAATAAAAACATTTTGATTTCAATTTAAGTCCTGAGAGTGAGGACCTTCTTTGTGGGATGAATATTTCAAAAATTTTGGCCACTGCACCCAGGCAAGGTTGAACCGTTTGACGAGAGTGCCGGCTCCTCCTTTGACTCCCCTTTTATATTTATATGTAGTGATCATATCCCACTTATATATTTATATATAGTGATCATATCCCCCTTATATATTTATATATAGTGATCATATCCCACTTATATATTTATATATAGTGATCATATCCCCTTATATATTTATATATAGTGATCATATCCCCCTTATATATTGATATATAGTGATCATATCACCCTTTTATATTTTTATATAGTGATCATATCCCCTTATATATTTATATATAGTGATCATATCCCCTTATATATTTATATATAGTGATCATATCCCCTTATATATTTATATACAGTGATCATATCCCCCTTATATATTTATATATAGTGATCATATCCCCCTTATATATTTATATATAGTGATCATATTCCCTTATATATTTATATATAGTGATCATATCCCCCTTATATATTTATATATAGTGATCATATCCCCCTTATATATTTATATATAGTGATCATATCCCCTTATATATTTATATATAGTGATCATATCCCCTTATATATTTATATATAGTGATCATATCCCCCTTATATATTTATATATAGTGATCATATCCCCTTATATATTATATATAATGATCATATCCCCTTATATATTTATATATAGTGATCATATCCCCCTTATATATTTATATATAGTGATCATATCCCCCTTAACTGTCTCTTCTCCAGTGTAACCAATCACAACTTGCCTTTCCCCATAACTGATCCCTTCCATTCCCTTTCTCAGCTTAGTCGCTCTTCTCTGTACTTTCTCTATTTCATTAATACCCTGTTAAGTAATGGATCCTAAAATTGCACTTCATATTCTTGATGGGGCATTACCAATTCTGTGTAAATCAATTTGTCCATCTATGTATGTACGTATATGTACCAGTTATACAGTGTGTTGGGTACAAGAGTTTACATGGTGTCTGAGTGGAACATTATTTCCCAGAAGACTGAGCGAGAGAAGAATAATTAAGAGATTCAGTCCCTGGGTGACAGATAATTTCCATTTAGAGAAAGATATTTATTGGAGTTTTTATTCAGCACCTTCCAGTCATGATGATTTTACCAACAACCAATAATTATTTCCTATTTTGGGAATAAGGGAAGGTCAAGCCTATAATTACTGTTATACCAAGTATTATTATTCAGTATGTTGGGCCCCTGGGCACCCAGACCAACCAGGGGAAGGGCTTTTAATCAGAGTGATGGCTCACTCTCCCTACTGACTCTCTGCCCCCCATACACACACATTATATATATATATAAGAACACTATAGAGTTTGGCCAGAGATCCGGGAACAAGTGGCAGTTACTACTGACGGTCTCACATTTCCTTGATCAATATGTGGGGGCTGCAGATTTACTGGCTCGGGCTATAAAGTCCAACTGCACATAATGTATTGCACAGGGGCAGCTGATATGGAGTGTGGGAGCCAATGAAACTCTGCACAGAGACACCCCACTAACTACCTCCCCACACATGGATGGGGCCATTGATGTGATGTAATGGTCAGACACTGGGGCTGCTGGGAAATGAGACCAGTACAACATGCCCCCGGCGCTGGCACAGTAAGAAACATTTATTACTCTCATTTAAAGGGAAAATGAAGGGAATGTATTTATGGGGAGGTGACACAGGGGATAAAGGGGTTGAAAATAAAGGAGGTGAAACTAAATATTAATATTAAACTAACAAAAGTGTCTGCCCCAGGGTACGGGGAGTTTCTATGTAGATGTGAGATCTGGGATATTGAATAGTCACTGAAATGATCAGTTTAATACACACAGGCAGCAATGAGTTAATTCCTGTTGGGATGGAATAATCCATGAAGGTTACACTGGGGAGGTGACTACATCCACCAGAAATACAAGTCACATTCACATTCAGTTTCCTACTGACACCCGCCCTCTATACTGGTTTCTTTAGTCAGTTTACTCATCCAAATGGATCTGGCAGTTGGAAGTGACATATAATTTATGTGGGCTGTTGGACTTAATAAAGCCATTTGCACATGTATAGGAAAACTTAAATTATAATTTCTTACAGAAATTTGTGAATTTTTAAAAAAAATTACCCCAAAGCTTAAAATCGACAGCATTATATCTCCCACACATCATTAGGTATCAATGTAAATCACCCTAAATATGATTGCCAGGAGTCCACTGGACAGTTTGATACCCAATATGTATTAGTTAACTAAGCATATAGACATCCCATTTGATCTATCAGTTCTGCAATTCCAGATACTGCAAAATCACCACATTTACATCATTTGGTGGGGGGGAGGGAAAAGGTAGAAAAAGTATGGTCACCCATTTTTTTTAAAAAAAAAGTACACATTCCCCTGAATCTGAATTGGGTATGCATGTCTTTCTACTCCAAAGCACCAAGCAGCAAACCTTTCCTAAATTTGTGATTTTGGTGACTTTTCCAAAAATCACCTCAAAACTTACACTTTGTGACATCTTATTTCCCACATACCAGTAGGTATCAAGATAAATCACCCCACATTTGAAAGCCTGTAGTCTGCTGAACAGTTTCATGCCCAATGTACATAGGTTTATTGAAGTACATGGCATGTAAAGACCCCAAATTCTACCAATCTTATTTGATGGATTACATTTACACTAAATTATAAACATTGCCAGTTTTATCTAGGATAAAAGCTACAAAAAGTTATAGTGACCCCTAAAAACCATATATTTTTTGGAAGGTACACATTCTAACAAATCCAAAATGGTTAATCATATCTTTCTACTCCAAACTACCCAACTGCAAAACTACGCTAAAGGCAGCGGTTTTTATGACATTTCTGAAAATTGCCTAAAATATTGCAATTGATCACATATATCTCACCCAATTTCTTACATACAATTGGAAAACACCCTAAATATTAACACCAAGGATTTGACCAAGCTGACAACCCCCCCAGCCTTGTTTCCCGGGGGGCTGTCTCCTCTTTACTCTGAGGCGGCAAAACCACCGATGTACGTCCTTGGTAGTCTGAGCCCTGACCTGCCAGCATGTATGGCGTAAAAGGAAACCTTGACCCATCTGTCCTTAAAGCTCTTACATTTCTTGAGAATAGTAATAATTTAATATCACTTTAAAGGGCAACCATTTCATTGTGTTTAAGTTGTGAGTCTGTGTGTTTGAGGTGTAGGTTGTCTCTGCAGGAATATTAAGTCATTCTGTCCCTGCAGTGAGGCCAGTAGGTGTTAGTTATAGTTATAGTGGAGTTATAGTTATACCACACCCATGCAATACACACAATTATTTCCTTTTGTTCTTTTCCCAGGAAATTGCTCTCTTCCTGACAAACCCATTGGCTCAGCTGCAGAAGGTCATTACAGTGAGGAGGACATCATCTGGAGAAGCCTCAATGAGAAGATTCCTCCAAGTCCTCCTGCTCCTCTGCTCCCTGGGGGAGGGACACACAGCCCCGGCCTGCAGGCTCCAAAGCTGGGACATGGAGTCATTCTCCCAACCCGGAGATGTTCTTATCGGGGGAGTGTTTGTCATCCACTCTGGCTTTGAACTCCAACGGCCAACTTTCCAGGAGATGCCCCAGCCAGCTTCATGCAAGGAGTAAGTGTGTCAAGGGTTGAACTAAATGGGATCTGATTGGATGGAGCTGAATGAGGGTATCACTTGGTTATGCTGGAATGGTTTTAAAAGGGAGGGCAGATCAGACACCTATGGGGTAATGTAGTTATTGGTCTTAAAGGGGTTGTTCATCTTCCAGCACTTGTTTCCAATTACTTTCTATTTTCTATTCGTCTCATTTTTCTAATATTGAAGTGTAAAGTTTCAATTTTCCCCTTCTTATGTGTTTGTGAAGCAGTTGTGGGAAGGGGGTCCATGAACCTGTAACTGATCCATGAGTTGATCCTTGTGTTTGTCCCTGCTGAGCAGAATCCCTCACTTATATTCCCCATAGATCCTACTGAGAAATGGACCAACTAATGGATCAGCCAATTGGAACCCATATCTGCTCCTGAATCACTGAGCTGCTCCACTCACACCAACACCACACTTTACACTGAGATTTTGCAAAAGTAGTAAAAAAATAAAAAATGGAAAGTAATTGGATTTTGTTTTTATTCTGGTCAACAATCTGAAAACCAACTGAACTGAAAAATAGTGTTTGTAAGGTAAACAACCCCTTTAAGTTCGTCTAGATTTAGTAACCCATAACAACCAATTTTGATATGACCATATATTACATTGTATTGCAATTGGTCTCCACCTTCGATAGAAGGCCTGTAAGGATTTATCTGAAGAGCGCATGAATAGGGTTGACGGAGGGAAATATAGACTGAATCTCGAAAAGCATCAGAATTCCGGACACCCCTTTATCCTACACTAAACACACATATCCTGATGGCCAATCCCAACAATCTAAAGGACACACAGACTGCCCAGATATATTAAGCCCTCAGTAGTTCTGGAGCACAAATCCCACCACATTGAGTGCAGCCTGAGAATGGGACTACATTTCCAGTAACATTTATTTGTAATGTGTTTCTCTGTGTTTCCTGCTGAGGGTTTTTTCATATGTCCTTCTAAAGGTCTTCTTCTCTGCATGTCCTATTGAGTGTCCCCTTTATGACCTTCTAAAGTTTCTTCTATTTTGTATGTCTTACTCAGGGTCTTCTTTGTATTACCTTTCATAGGTATTCTTCTTTCCATGTTCTACTGAAGGTCTTCTTCTAAAAGTAGGCTTAGTCCCAGTATCCTGTTCCAAGTGTCAAATGAAAGTGTTTCCAACATTCTCAACTTTAGTATTTCCTTGGGGACTTCTACTCAGTATGTTAAACTGAGAGCCATCTAACCAGTATAAATCCTTTGCAGTGCAGTATGCCAATCTGAGGTCACCTCCCTGAAGTTTTTGCCCTCAATGATGATGATGATGATGAAACATGACTATAATAATGGCTCCTGTATATTATCTCACACTGACACATACTTAGTAGACATTAATAGAAAGTTCTGTATCAGGTTGTTTGCGTTTATGTATTTCAGCTTTCAGATCAGAGATTACCGGGATGTTCTGGGCCTGATGTTTGCTATTGATGAAATTAATGCTTCTGCTGATCTCCTACCCAACATCACCTTGGGCTTCAGGCTGTTTGACTCTTGTATGTGTGAGCTCAGGGCAACTGCTGGGGCTCTATCTGTGATGTCAGAGATGTGGAATCCGGCTCCCGGATATGACTGCCATGTACACTCTTCTGTGGTTGGGATTGTTGGAGAACTGTTCTCTGCCCTCTCTCTGCCCATTGCCAGGGTACTCGGGGTCCTACATGTCCCACAGGTACAGTTATAAAACATATCTCTTTATTGTATTTTATATGAAGTCAGTTTAGATTAGATAAGATTGGATGGTTATAATCTCAACCTGATTGGCCACACTCTGAATGGACAAAGAACCTACAAGGGGCCACACAAGGTCAGCCTTCATGTTCATCTGATGGTTTGTGCAAGGTAATGTGATTACGCCTACCCATAGTACAACTTAAGTGAGTCATACTGTCTATATGATGGGTTGTTAAAGGATTACTAAACCTTTTATTTTCAAATCCCTAAAAAGAATCTAAACAGACCCAAAAGTATATACCTGTCACCCAAACTTGAGTCTAATTGTAAGATAGAAACTTGCCTTATCCAAGGAGATGAGACTTAGGGGCAGATTTATCAAAGGTCGAAGTGAAGGTTCGAAGTTAAAAACTTCGAATATCGAAGTAATTTTTGGTTACTTCGACTATCAATTAGTCCAACTTCGATTTGAAGTTGAAAAAAACTTTGAAATTCGAAGGTCAAATTTTTTTGAAGTACTGTCTCTTTGAAACTTCAACTTTGACCATTTTCCACCTAAAAGCTGCCGAAGTGCTGTTTTAGCCTATGGGGGACCTCCTAGAACCTGTATGGAGGCAATTGGGGAGATCAAAGGTCGAGTTTCGTTGTACGATTAGAAGTAGGTCGAATTCGGCCAACTTCGATCCCAAAAAACTTTGACCTCCATTCAATAAGTCTTTTTGAATTCGAAGTTCAAAGTTTTTTTTAACTTCGACCTTTGATAAATCTGCCCTCTAATGTTGGGGGAGGTATGTCATTTTTGGTTCTGATTGAATTCTTTTTAGGTATAAAACCTGTGCAGTGGCAATCTCTCTCTCCTTCTTTTTGAGTACAAATAATGGCTTTTTATCATTTCTAGCAGCTGGTCAACTGGTTATAGTGAAAGCTGGTACAAGGGTGAGTCTAGTAGAAGGTCCCATTCTTGTCTTTCCTCACCCCGTCCCTCATTGCTTCTCCTCAGATCTCCTTTTACTGAAGGTGAATTCATGATTCATGGTGCACACAAACACACCAAATGACCATACATGTTAGGTCACATGAGCCAATTAACAGAAACAGTTGTGTCTTTTGCTTCCACATTTCTTCCTGTTACAGTAAGAGCTGCAGTATTTCTGGTCAGGTGATCTCTTCCTGTTACAGTTAGAGCTGCAGTATTTCTGGTCAGGTGATCTCTTCCTGTTACAGTAAGAGCTGCAGTATTTCTGGTCAGGTGATCTCTTCCTGTTACAGTTAGAGCTGCAGTATTTCTGGTCAGGTGATCTCTTCCTGTTACAGTTAGAGCTGCAGTATTTCTGGTCAGGTGATCTCTTCCTGTTACAGTTAGAGCTGCAGTATTTCTGGTCAGATGATCTCTTCCTGTTACAGTTAGAGCTGCAGTATTTCTGGTCAGGTGATCTCTTCCTGTTACAGTTAGAGCTGCAGTATTTCTGGTCAGGTGATCTCTTCCTGTTACAGTTAGAGCTGTAGTATTTCTGGTCAGGTGATCTCTTTCTGTTACAGTTAGAGCTGCAGTATTTCTGGTCAGGTGATCTCTTCCTGTTACAGTTAGAGCTGTAGTATTTCTGGTCAGGTGATCTCTTTCTGTTACAGTTAGAGCTGCAGTATTTCTGGTCATGTGGCAGCACACAGACACATCAGGTGGTTCAAGACAAGAGATGTAAAAGGCAGTTTTTACTTAAATATATATTCCAATTTTGTAAGATTCTTTAATATGTCACTTAATTTGATATAAACTATATGTTGCTGAAGTATTCATTTTGGGGTTATAATTTTTTTAATGGAGCAAGTTATCTTTTAATAATGACCAATGTCCCCATAAAACCTTAGCTGTGTGTTTAGCTGTGTGTAATTTTTTTATTGTGTAACATGGTTTCAAGCCTTTACCTACTTAACGGCAAAACCTTCTTAAAGGAACACTACACCCCCTAAATAATTATTTTAGCAACAGATAGTTTATATCATATTAAGTGGCATATGAAAGAATCTTACCAACCTGGAATAAGTATTTAAGTAAATGTTGCCCTTTTACATCTTTTCCCTTGAGCCTCCATTGTGTGATGGTCTGTGTGTGTCTCAGAGATCATCTGACAGGAAGTGATGCTCCAACAGTAACAGGAAGAAGTGGGGGAGCAAAAGAGACAGCTCTGTGCACTCATTGGCACATAGGAGCTAACATGTATGGATTGTTTGTGTGCACCATGAATTGCTTGATCCCAGGGGGCAGCCCTTAGTTCTTAAAATGGCAATTTTGGAACAAACTAGTCAAACAGTATATTTTGCTAAATAGTTAATTTAAATATGAGCTGATTTACAGTATGTAATATATTTTTATAGAGACCTACATTGTTTGGGAGAACAGTTTCCTTAAAGTTGTGGAGGATGAAATGATCCGTAGAATATAATATAGAATGATGTGCAGTCAATCTCCTGAATAAATGTTTCTAGGGTCCAATGTGGCCCCGCCCATAATGCAAATATGTCATCTAAGTAATGTACCCATTTCTTATGCCTTAAACATCTCATTGGTAAATACAAAAATTTGTTCAAACATTCATAATAATATTTGCATTGGACCCCATTGCTGTGCCACAAATCTGTATGAAATAAACACAATTTCCTCAAATTGGAAATAGTTATTATTATGCAGAAGAAGTTCCATGCATTGTATTATAAGCTTTTATCGTGCCCCATCCATAGTATCATGACTGATTGGCTCTAGTGTGACTCCGCACCCCCATCATGCTCTTGTCTAGAGTCACTAATGATAACCCTTGGCATCACCCGAAAACTAGTCACTAGTGTCCCTAATAGATGATTCATGTCTCTCTATAAACGGTCTCATTATTTTATCAACAAATACAGTTATAGGAAAAAGAATGAAATCAACACAGGATACAATAGATCTGGTAGGGGTAACGAGATTTGTATGAATTTTAGGTAATGAGACAGTTGTAAGGAGGCAGGTAACTCTCTCACCTTAGGAGTTATGGCTTCCTCTACAAGTGCCACTTATTGTCTTTTGTGTCACATTTGTATTTCACTGAAGGTGAGTGGCACTAGCCATTAGCTGAAAAGTGAACATCCCCAGGCAAGTGCTTCTGTGTGTTGTTTTTATTGAAAGTCCAGCACATCTAATAAAATGTTGTTTTACATATACAGAGGTCTTAGATGTTTGTTTTGAAGCATACATATTACATGAATATATGCAAAAGAAAAGCACATTAGGTGAAATCTAGAAGTTGTTACGATGGGGTGGAGGTGTTCACACTTCCTTAATTACCACCACACCTACATAGGATCGGTACTGAAGATTCATTTTCTATTTTTGAAAAACATATAACAAAATAAACAAGATAGTTGAGGGAGATGTAGGTCATTCTCAATTAGCTACAGTACTGTATGTTGGTGGACTCCTCAAGGCAGTTTTTGTCAGATTGGAGTCGTTGTGGCTAGGATTAATGGATTAGTGCCTCGTAGGCTTTCTAAGTCATACCACAAGGTGTAGTGGAAGGTAGATACTGTAAGTTGTCTGATATCAGAGGGGAGACTTAAAATATATGTGGCCCAGGTATCGAAAAACCTATTCGTTTGGATAGTTTTATTTAGGGAGGCTTCAACCAGTCCATGTGGAACAGAAAATGCAGTTTGTTCTCAACTAAGTTCATAGATGGTCGGGTAGAGGAGAACCATTCCTGCAATATGGCTTTTCTGGTTGCTGCAGCTAGTCTTTCTGCTAGTGCTTTGTTAGCTTTAGATACTTGCTGTGTCCCTCTGATTTTACTAAACAGAGCCCACTCTATATTGGGCGTGAATGTTTGTTTGGTTAGTGAGTGCCAGTATTTGTATACTTCTAGCCAAAATGCATTAATGATTGGACAAGACCATATTCAATGTATTAGTGAGGCTTCCATTTCTGAGCATCTTAGGCATGTTGACTTGGATAGCATGCCCATTTTAAATCTCTTTAGGGGAGTCAAGTTTGATTGGTGTAACAGTTGTAAGGCCATGATCTGGTATTGACTAGATGGTATTATTCTCATGGAGTGGGAGTGGAGTTTGAAATAGTTGTTTTTTAAATATAACAATATACATTTTCCCATAAATCAATATTAACAATCATTTTATGGATGTAGATCATAATGGGACAATATCACTAAAAGTAGACCTCGCATCAGTAAAGTGTGGCCACTCCTTATTTAGTAAATAGGATTTCTATTGACTGTCAGTTTAGCAAAGAGACAAGTATGGCCCTAATGTTTCTGTAAAACCCAAACTGTGTAATAAAGGCATTGGAGAAATAACGGTGGTGCTGTTCCAGTTTGATTCAGGTCAGATGCAAACAATGTTAACTCAGTTCCTGTGCATATATTATGTATTAGTCAGCCAGTATAGTCCACTGAGCCAACATGGAATGACCACAAGTAGGGTGTTCTTCATAATACGGTGCCCTTGGGGTAATTGTCTGGGGGTAAAATCAGCCAGTGGCTGAAGGAGAGAATCAGCACAGGGCAATAGAAAAGAAGCTTTACTTCCAGATCCACAGATATAAAAAAAAAATAGGATATTTCCCATCAAGCAGTTGGGTGGCAGCTAAACATGACCCCAGGCATTCTGGATACATGAATTGTACTGTGTGGCCCCCAGGGTCCCCAATGGCCATTTGGTTTTTAATCTGTTTCTAATATAAAGCTACTCATATATCCTCAGTGTGATGGAGATCAGTATTTATTCACCCAAGTCATTCTGGTTCTGATCCATTTTATTATAATGTTGTTCTCTGCAATTGGACTCAATGTCACTGATTATAATTAGGAATTTTATCAATTGACACCTAATGGGGAACATACAGGAAACTCACAAGCTGCAGTCACTTCAATTTTTATTGCTGATTGTACTATGTATGATCATTTATGATGACATTTATGATGTTATTTGTGTCCTCCTCTTTTCATTCCTACCAATATAAGTACAAACCGTTCACCTAGTACAGTTACTACTCTACTACTTACTACTACTAATGTCTCATTTACAGATCAGCCACGGATCAACCCTCTCAGCTCTGAGCAACAAGAGGAATTTTCCCTCGTTCCTCCGCACTGTGCCCAGTAACATGTTCCAGAACGTGGCTCTCACCCGCCTCATAGGCCTCCTTGGATGGACCTACGTAGGGATGCTGGTTGTGGACAATGATGTTGGGGAGCAAGGGGGGCAGATTATTCACGCTGGGATAGAGAAGTCTGGCAGTTGTGTAGCATTTCTGGAGAAGATACACTTGAGCTACTCCATGGCTCAGATACAACGGGTGGTGAATGTTATCAAGAAGAGCTCGGTCAATGTAATTGTTCTTCACAGCCCTGAGGTCCATGTAAAGGTTCTACTGGATTTATTGTATGATGAAGGGCTGACACACAAAATCTTCATTTGCTCAGCTTCCTTCACTCTCATGCCTGGTGTTTTCTCCAGAAAGGCATGGAAAGTCTTAAATGGAACGATTGGATTAATTCTTAATACAGGCCCCATGCCAGGCTTTGAGCAGTTCCTCAGTTCCCTCCACCCATCAAGATCAAATAAATACCCCTTGATAAGGACACTCTGGGAGAAAGCTTTCAGCTGCCAATGGCCGAGGGGAGAGACCCAGGAGAACCAGACAAACCTGACAGGGTTACTAGCAGTTTGCACGGGGGAGGAAGACCTGAGAGGGTTGATCCCTTGGTTATTTGAGATGAATGACCTCAGTTACACGTATCATGCCTACCTGGCGGTATATGCTTACGCCCAGGCTCTGCACACAATGTGCCAGGCGCCCACTGACAATTCTCCCTACAGAATGTGTGCCAATATCAGGGACACGCAACCATGGCAGGTAAATGAGCACTAAATACAGAACATATCTTACCTTAATTTGTGGATATAGGGATCTTCTGTAGCAGAGAATTGTCCCTCTGCTCCCCCACTAGGAGAATTATAATTGTACCTGTAATTTCCTATTCACACTCTACTCTGTTCCACCATGTTTAACTAAGGACCACCCTACCCTGTGGCAGACCTCTAAGAGCCATAGTCCATTTAGAGCATGTAGCATTGATATCAGGTGCATCTTAGCCTGGGCTACCCTACATTCTTGCCCACTCTATTGCCATATTTGCAACCCACCCAATACCATACTTGAAATCCAACTGAATGAGTGGACACAGGACCTGTTTCTCCAGTCTCTTAGTGAAAGGGGAGGGAGTATCTTACTAACAGAAGGGTGATCACCTATCACTCACCTCAGCCTCAAAGAATCAGTCAGACATTATGGAGATGAATATCAATATGAAAGACATTTTTGGGGGGTTACTGCTTGGTGTCTATGAGTCCAGAATAGCCTCTGTACTCATAGTTAGCAAGCTCTCCATCCTTGCACTAACAGTACCACCAAGTCCAACTGTATCAGATAGTCCACATCCTTGTAGATCCCACCTACTGCAGCCCCACTGTCCAACTATGGCACCCTCACCACCTGACTACTGCCCTCCCACTGTCCAGTGCCCTCTACACTAACATAGAATCCCATGGAAGGGGTATTAGTTGCATGACATCTTCTTCCTCCTCCCAATCTGCTCAACTCTCCCAACAGGTCCTCAACTATGTGAAGAAAACCCATTTCCGCACTAACACAGGGGATCCAATATCATTTAATGCTGATGGTGATATGCCAATGGCTTACGATATTGTGAATGTGCAGATTGTGAATGGCAGTTTTAATCTGGTGAAAGTGGGAAGATTTGACTCCGAAGCCAGAAATGGCAACACGATCCTTCTTGATATCAGATCCATAATGTGGAACGAGAGATTTACCCAGGTGGGTATTGCCGGGGTCCAGTCTGAATATCTGCTCATAAAGTTCTGATTCATCTTATGTAAAATTTTAAAGGGGAAGTAAAGGCAAGAAACAACATACACCTACTATAAGAAGCATATTTGCAATTTACCTCCATTAGAAATGTTATACAGTTTCTTTAAAATAACTGATTCTGTGTAGCTGAATTCACTGTCCACAACTTGAGGTTGTTCAGGGTCGGACTGAGCCAACTGGACACCAGGTGAGCCCTAACCAGCCCTCCCCCAGGCAACAGACCTCCCTCCCCTGACACTCTGAAGGTAGGTTTAAGTTACACAGGCTTGGGGAGAGGGAGGGCAGGTGGAAAAAGCCCTTGTAGGGGGAGGTGTGGGGGCATGGTGGGGGTGCCTAGGGTGGCAACCACGGTGGTCCCTGCACCCACCAGTTTCATTTATTTATTTATCTATCATTGAGGCTCAGTGAGAAACAACCCCACTCAGTTTCCCTGCCCATGGGAATGTAGACAAGTGATCTGGAGGTCGGAGGATGATTCCTCTGCAGTCCAAATACTCTTCTTTTTAGGTGTACGAGCAGTACCTGCAATATTGTTTTTTGCCTTTTCATCCCCGTTAAAGCGAAGATCCATTGTTTCAAGGGCAATTAGAAAATTCTGTGCGGTAGGACTGAGAAGCCACAGGAAGATCCTTATAAAGTAAAATTGTCTTTGGGGTCCCCCTACATTTGGTAAACTGTCGTGTTTCTCCCACATACTGAATGCTGAAACTTGCATTGCCTTGGTCATGGCTCCCTGGGCTCTGTACACTGTGGGGTTCCATGTGTGTGAGGTTCTGGTTTCAATCCTGTTTTCCCCACCAGGTGCCCCCATCCATGTGCAGCAGTAGTTGCCACCCAGGTTCCTGGAAAGCCACCCGGAGAGGTCAGCCCATCTGTTGCTATGACTGCATCCCGTGCTCTTTGGGCGAGATGACCAATACTACAGGTCTGTTTCACTATAAAACTGACACTTTATTCAAGAAGAGTAGAAAAAGATCCATATATTTTCCAACCTCAACCACAGGGTCTCAGGGTCCCACAAACACATAGATGAAACACAATGAAATAGAAAGCATAAAGTTGGGGCTTTCTCTAGTGGTCAATTAGAGATGAAAGGGGTGAAGTTATCATTGGTCATGGCATCTCATGGTCTCCAACCATCTTAATCCCTAGTGCCACCAGCTCCACACAGATCAGTGTTACCCATTCTGGTGGGATGACCAACCCATTGAGCCCAACACAAGTGCAACATGAATTAACTCCTAGAAGACTCACACTAATCAGGTTTTTCAGGCAGTTTCTCCTACTGATAATGACTTGAACAACCAGCCAGGCCATATGCCTATTGTGCGTCCTACATTAGTCAACACTACATTGACCAATTCTAAGACAAACAGTAGTTTTAGTGTACAACCAGCAAGGTTTGGGTGAATTCTTCCTAGTCCTTACAGTACAATACAATAGGGATTCCTGGACCAAGTGCAAATGAAAAAGTCAGTTTGGACTGAAGAGCTGACTGTCACAAACAGAGCAAAGGGAACTGTGAATAGGAGATCAAACATATTATTGTCAGAATGATAGGACAGATATGTGGGTACAGAGTGTACCCTGAAATATTTAAGAGAAACTAAAATATATTGAAAGATAGCAGAACGTATTTGTTTAATGAAGAACAGGGGGTATTTATTTCCAGATGCAGCCGAATGCTTTAGATGTCCCACGGAGCAGTGGTCCAATGAAGAGCGGAGCATGTGTATTCCCAAAGTGATAGAATTCCTCTCATATCAGGAGCCATTGGGAATCTTCCTCGCTATCACAGGCATCATCTTCTTCCTCATAACTCTCTGCATCCTCTTGATCTTCATTAAATATCAGAGAACCCCAATAATCAAGGCCACAAACAGGGAACTGAGTTTCATCCTTCTGGTTTCCCTCACCCTGTGCTTCCTCTGCTGCCTCATCTTCATTGGTTCCCCTTCCCCAATTACTTGCCCCCTACGACAGACTATTTTCAGTGTAGTTTTCTCTATCAGCATCTCATCTGTCCTGGCTAAGACCATCATGGTGATTCTGGCATTCAAAGCCACCAAAGTGGACAGTCCCCTGAGGAAATGGTTGGGACCAAAGATCCCTCGTACGGTGGTGGCACTTTGCACCATGATACAGGTTGGCATTTGTATCGTTTGGCTTCTTCTCTCTCCACCTTTCCCACAACTGAACTCAGAGATTGAAAGGCACAAACTGATATTTGAATGTCACGAGGGGCAAAGCCTTTTCTTTTATGTCACTTTGGGGTTCATGGGCTTCCTGGCAATGGTCAGTTTCTTTGCTGCTTTCCTGGCACGGAACCTGCCCGGGAGCTACAATGAGGCCAAACTCATCACCTTCAGCATGTTGGTCTTCTGCAGCGTCTGGGTCTCCTTCATCCCGGCCCATCTGAGCACCAAGGGCAAATATACTGTATCCGTACAGATATTCGCCATATTGGCCTCCAGCGCGGGGCTCCTGGCCTGTATATTTGTTCCCAAGTGCTATATTATACTGCTCAGGCCCGACAGGAACAGCCGGAACCAGTTAACTAGCAGGAAAAGAATAAGGCCAATTGGTTAAACTTACAATGTACAGTAAGTGATCACTTACACCTAAAGGCCCTTGAACAGTGACACACACAAGGGCCCCAGGGCCAGTATTAACCTGCTGCTATGGTTTAGGAGTGTGGGAGGAAACTCATGTAGTCACAGGGACACCACACAAACACCTTGAGACCCAACAAAGCCCCAAACTATATAATATAAGGATATTAGGGATCAACTAATACTTGACCTGCATAAAAGCACTTGGCCTGTTGGCTTGTACCTCATTACACTTCTTAGTGACTTCTGATACCCCAATATTGTACATCAGAGCTCTCTATGTACATCATTACTCTCTATGTACAGAAATTGTCATTTTATGGCCCTATTGCCACCTGGGGAACCTCCCTGATACTGGACCCCTCATTACCTGCACTTACCTTTGCTGGGGCGAGGGGGGGTGCATCACACAGTGAATAGGGGTGAGTCAGTTGTGAGGTTATGATGTGACAAATGTGACTTCTATAATTATTGTTCTTATTATTAGATATTATTATGTGTGATGAAGGAATAGCAGCCCCAAGTAGAGTTCCTCAGAAGGAGGGGGTTACACAGATAAGTTGGGGGCACTGACAGCCCAAAACTAACAGCTATGAGGACCCCAGATGAATGGGGGGCCTTGGATCATTGAATTAACTGTCACATTTATGTTATTTGTACTCAGAACTTGTCTTATTTTCCTGCAGTTGGTCTTCTCTTCATTGTGTAGAGGGAGTGGGTGGAGCTTATTCTTAGATACCACCTGAGAGCGGGACTTCCTCTGGCAGGTCGGGGGCATCTCTGTATCCGCCCACCAACCAATGGCAGTTTCTTGGGGGGACATTTATTTCCCTTTATATTGTGCAATTCTACATCTGTAACAACTGCCCCAAATACCAACAAATAAAAAATTAACATTTGCAACAATGAATTGTAAATTTATTTCTTTCTTGACTGAATCTCATGTCTCCCAAGTGTGTGATGTACAGAGACCCCCAGCAGCAGTACAACATTGTGTGTCATTGTAAAATGACCCCAGAAAAGCATAAATTTGTTACATTGGAACATATTCTAAATGAGTTCTATCTCTCTATCTCTCTATCTAGTTATACCAGTTATACAGTGTGTTGGTACAAGAGTTTACATGGTGTCTGAGTGGAACATTATTTCCCAGAAGACTGAGCGAGAGAAGAATAATTAAGAGATTCAGTCCCTGGGTGACAGATAATTTCATTTAGAAAAAATGGAATTTATTGGAGTTTTTATTCAGCACCTTCCAGTCATGATGATTTTACCAACAACCAATAATTATTTCCTATTTTGGGAATTAGGGAAGGTCAAGCCTATAATTACTGTTATACCAAGTATTATTATTCAGTATGTTGGGCCCCTGGGCACCCAGACCAACCAGGGAAAGGGCCACTGTCTCTTTTAATCAGAGTGATGGCTCACCCTCCCTACTGACTCTCTGCCCCCCATACACACACATTATATATATATATAAGAACACTATAGAGTTTGGCCAGAGATCCGGGAACAAGTGGCAGTTACTACTGACGGTCTCACATTTCCTTGATCAATATGTGGGGGCTGCAGATTTACTGGCTCGGGCTATAAAGTCCAACTGCACATAATGTATTGCACAGGGGCAGCTGATATGGAGTGTGGGAGCCAATGAAACTCTGCACAGAGACACCCCACTAACTACCTCCCCACACATGGATGGGGCCATTGATGTGATGTAATGGTCAGACACTGGGGCTGCTGGGAAATGAGACCAGTACAACATGCCCCCGGCGCTGGCACAGTAAGAAACATTTATTACTCTCTCATTTAAAGGGAAAATGAAGGGAATGTATTTATGGGGAGGTGACCAGGGTCGGACTGGGGGGCCGGAGGTCCACTGGTGCTGCCGCCTCAGGGCCCCCTCCCTGCACCATCTGTATGGGCTTACGTCCGTGTGCACACCGGCATGTGTTGTGTTCTTCTGTCCCTACTTCAGCCAGTGGCCGCAGTGCAGGAGCATAGGGTGTGGATCTGGGCTGGTGGGGCCCACAAGAACGGGGGGGTTTACTGATATCCACCCGGCCCAGACCGACCCTGGAGGTGACACAGGAGGTAAAGGGGTGGAAAATAAAGGAGATGAAACTAAACCAAAAGTGTCACTGAATCTGCCCCAGGGTGCGGGGAGTTTCTATGTAGATTGTGAGATCTGGGATATTGAACAGTCACTGAAATGATCAGTTTAATACACACAGGCAGCAAAGAGTTAATTCCACCAGAAATACATGTCACATTCACATTCTGTTTCCCACTGACACCCGCCCTCTATACTGGTTTCTTTAGTCAGTTTACTCATTCAAATGGATCTGGCAGTTGGAAGTGACATTTGGTTTATAAGGTCTGTTGGGCTTAATGAAGTCGTTTGCACGTGGATAGGAAACTGGCTACAGGATCAGGTACAGAGGGTGGTTGTTAATGGGACATTCTCTACTTGGAGTAAGGTTCTTAGTGGGGTCCCTCAGGGCTCAGTATTGGGGACACTTTTATTTAACTTGTTCATTAATGACTTAGGGGAGGGTGTTGTAAGTAATGTATCAGTGTTTGCAGATGACACAAAACATGGGGGCAGTTAAATCCAGGGGTCAATTTGAGAAGTATTTCCCTTCCTTTCACCTTCCTCTGGGTCCTTTTTTTTTTAAAAAGCATTTGTTTATGTCACAGAGTCTATCAACTGCTTTGGTGAGATCCATATAGAATCCATTAACTGCCCCCCCACTGTCCGACTCCTTTCCAACCTCCTCATAAAAAGCAATCAAATTAGTCTGACATGACCTATCCTTCATAAAGCCATGCTGATTGCTGCTCATAATGACATTCATTAGGACAACATTTTGAATGTGATCCCTTAACAAGCCTTCAAATAATTTGCCCACCACAGATGTCAGACTTACTGGCCTATAATTGCCAGGCTGAGATCGTAATCCCTTTTTAAATATAGAAATGACATCAGCTTTTCTCCAATCCATAGGCACCATACCAGATGACAGTGAATCATAGTAGAGGACTGGCTAAAACGGAACTAACTAAACAACCAAGGGTATATTCCATGTGGCCCCAGGACCCCTCCTTACATTACCATTGTATAAACATACAAGTAGCATGTTCTGTATCAGCCGCTGACAGTTGTTTCAGATGAGCACCTGAACACAGTGGGGCAAATTCACTAAACGACGAAGCGCCTAACGCTAGCGTGAATGCACCAGCGTAGCGCATTTTTGTTAATTGGCTGATTCACTAACGGACGCTGGCGTAAATTCGCTAGTGTTACTTCACACCCTTACACCTGGCGAATTTGCGCAACGGACGTAACTACGCAAACCCACAACGCGCAAATTATTCTGAACGCTACCTTTTACGCCAGACTTCCTTCACCACCTCAGACCAGGCGAAGTGCAATAGAGTAGATAGGGATTGCTTCAAAAAAAGTTAAAACATTTTCTAAGTCCCAAAAAACGCTGGCGTTTTTTCATTTTTTATGGGTGATAGGCTGAAAAAGATCGAAACATTTTTGGGGGCTCCCCTCCTTCCCCCCTACATTTCCTGACTCATGGCAACTTAACTATACAGTGGGCACATGTGTAGGGCAAAATAAACATTTTATCTGCTGTTTTGAAGGTTTCCCAGGCTTGTGTAGTGCTGCTACATATTCCTCCATTGTAACTTCAATTTGGCGCCGTATGCAAATTAACCATCGCTAGCGTAACTTCGCTTTGCTTGACAAATTAAAGCTAGCGCAACTTCGCAACCTTACGCTTCCCCTGAGCGCAACTTCAGATTTTAGTGAATTTGCGTAACGCTGGCGAAACTACGCGCGGCGAAGCGGACGCTGGCGCAATAACAAATCTTAGTGAATGTCCCACAGTGGGTTCTGTGACTTCTATAAACATATAAAGAGATACACAGTGGTGCCGACCCATATCTGTACAATTATTTATAAGTAAAAACACTCTGACAAGGTGAAGAACAAATGAGCTTTTCTGGCAAATCAGTAAGTGTGAGGTCCAAATCCCCCAATAAGTGTCCCCCAGCCTCCCCTTGTGTCTCAGAACTCAGAGGATCCAATGGGACAGAATAGCACTGAGTTTCTGCCAGATTCTGGGGTTTTCTGGGTTTTGTGCCAAATTTTTGTCCCAACCCCACCAGTCCTGGAGCTCAACAACTGAGACAGGTATAATGACATGCACAAGTCCTGCCCCTTTATAATGACGGCTGTGTGGAGTCAGATCAGGCCATTCATTGGTAGAGGCTGCCCAGGTGAGTGATGTCAGGTCAGGTTGTTATTCCCACGGCACCGAGATTCTCAGTATATTTTTCCTCTTCTCATATTATTTCTGCCTGAGCAAAATTCTGTAATCTCAGTAATCTTGGTCCATATACACTGAGTGTCCCATGAGATATTCCCTCTATCTAACATATATTCCAGCCAATCAGATCAGGCAGCTTTTTCTGCTGATTATTTTTATTGGCTGTAAAGTTCTTTTAGTCCATTAGGGATTTGTGGCTGATCTTACAGGATCCCTCGCAGACCAGATCAGATCTCAGGGTATTCAAGTGTTTATTAAGGCAAGAAACAACGACTGATTTATACCACTTTCTGGTTTTGATGACTCTGAGTGCCAATCTTATGCTATGCCCCATTCATTTATTAATTTCATCATATCCAATCAGCTCATCCTCCTCTTTATACAAAAACCTTTGAAAAGAACTGAACCTCCAAAGTCTCTGCCTCTTGCCTCAGAGGTCTATGGGTGGGTAACAGTAGTCTCTGCAAGTGAAACTGTCAGATCCTCATTTTTTAATGTTAATTAAATGCATTTAAAGGAAACACTGACCCCTCTGACCTGTGTTTATTAAATGCTTTCCTCTTTATTCCAATAACCTTGCTTACATCATGGGGGCATTAACCTCCAAAGGGGGGTCTTTGTGTTTGAGGCATACGTTGTTTTCTGCAGGAATATTTAGTCATTCTGTCCCTGCAGTGAGGTCAGTAGGTGTTAGTTAAAGTTATACCACACCCATGCAATAAACACAATTATTTTCTTTTGTTCTTTTCCCAGGAATTCACTCTCTTCTTAACAAACCCATTGGCCCAGCTGCAGAAGGTCATTACAGTGAGGAGGACATCATCTGGAGAAGCCTCTATGAGAAGATTCCTCCAAGTCCTCCTGCTCCTCTGCTCCCTGGGGGAGGGACACACAGCACCGGCCTGCAGGCTCCAAAGCTGGGACATGGAGTCATTCTCCCAACCCGGAGATGTTCTTATTGGGGGAGTGTTTGTCATCCACTCTGGCTTTCAACTCCAACGGCCAACTTTTCAGGAGATGCCCCAGCCAGCTTCATGCAAGGAGTAAGGGCTGAACTAAATGGGATCTGATTGGATGGAGCTGTGTCCTGAGACAATTACAAGGGTTTCACTTGTGTTGGAATGTTTTTAAAGGGGAGGGCAGGTCAGACACCTATGGGGTAATGTAGTTAATGGTCTTAAAGGGGTTGTTCTCCTTCCAACATATTTTTCAGCTCTGTTGGTTTCAGACAGTTCCCCAGAAATAAAGACTTTTCCCAGTCACTTTCTATTTTGTATGTGTGACTGTTTATTAAGGTTGGGGGGAGGTCACTGACCCTTTAACTTTTCTAAATTGATACATTTAGGTGATACATGTGTTATCTTTATCCCTACTGACCAGAATCCCTGAGTTTTTTTTAAGGCAGAATTGATTGAATAGTTGCACTTATATTCCCCATAGATCTTACTGAGAAATGGACCAACTAATGGATCAGCCAATTGGAACAGAATCTGCCCCTGGATCACTGACCTGCTCCACTCACACTTGCCAACATTACACTTTCAACTGAGATTTTGCAAAACTGTAAAAAAAAAATGGAAAGTAATTGGAAACATTAGTTATTTCTGGGGAACAATCTGAAAAAAGTGTTTGGAAGGTGAACAACCCCTTTAAGTTGGTCTAGATCTAGTATCTCATAGCAACCAATTTTGATATGACCATTTATTACATTTTATTGCAATTGGTCTCCATCTTCTATTGAAGGTCTGTAAGGATTTATCAGAAGAGCGCATGAATAGGGTTCATGATGACCCTGAGGGTTGACGAAGGGAGATATAAACTGAATTTGAAAAGCATCAGAATTCCGGACACCCCTTTATCCTACACTAAACACACATATCCTGATGGCCAATCCCAACAATCTAAAGGACACCCAGACTGCCCAGATATATTAAGCCCTCAGTAGTTCTGGAGCACAAATCCCACCACATTGAGCGCAGAGTGAGAATGGGACTACGTTTCCCGTAACATTTATCTGTAATATGTTTCTCTGTATTTCTGGTTAGGGTTTTTTGTAGGTCATTCTAAGGTTTCTTCTTCGTATGTCCTACTGAGTGTCTCCTGTATGACCTTCTAAAGGTTCTTTTATTTTGTATCTCCTACTGGGGGTCTTTTTCTCTGTATACTGTTCTAAAGGTCTTTTCTGTACTACTGAGTCTTCTTTGTATTACCTTCTAAAGGTCTTCTTCTTCTTTGTATGGTTTACTGAGGGTCTTCTTCTCAAAGTAGGCCTAGTCCCAGTATCTTGTTCCCAGTGTCAAATTAAAGTATTCCTACATGCTCAACTTTTTATCTCTTTAGTATTTCCTGGGGGACTTCTACGCAGTATGTTATCTGAGGTCACCTCCCTGATGTTTTTGCCCTAGATGATGATGACGATGAACCATGACTATGATAATTATCCTGTATTTTATCTCACACCAGACACATACTTAGTAGACATTAATAGAAAGTTCTGTATCAGGTTGTTTGCGTTTATGTATTTCAGCTTCCAGATCCGATATTACCGTGATGTTCTGGGCCTGATGTTTGCTATTGATGAAATTAATACTTCTGCTGATCTCCTGCCCAATATCACCTTGGGCTTCAGGCTGTTTGACTCTTGTACATGTGAGCTCAGGGCAACTGCTGGCGCTCTATCTGTGATGTCAGAGATGAGGAATCCGGCTCCCGGATATGACTGCCATGTGCACTCTTCTGTGGTTGGGATTGTTGGAGAACTGTTCTCTGCCCTCTCTCTGCCCATTGCCAGGGTACTCGGGGTCCTACATGTCCCACAGGTACAGTTATACTTAGAGCAAAAAGCTCTGATATAAAACATATCTCTTTATTGTATTTTATATTAAGGCAGTTTAGATTAGATTGAATGGTTATGATCTCAACCTGATTGGCCACACTCTGAATGGATGAACAACCTACAAGGGGCAACACAAGGTCAGCCTTCATGTTCATTTTTAGCTTTTTTATACTATTTATGTTTTTATCCTTTGCAGATTTGGATACATTCAATGGACTTGTTGGGTACAAATAGGAGAAAAATGGACAATTATGGGCCGAAATGTTGCTGTAATGCCCAAACTGTGTAATAAAGGCATTTGTATTGGAGACATAATGGTGGTTTTCCAGTTTGATTGTTACTCATTCAGTTGAGACACAAACAAAAAATTTATTTCATACTTACCGTAATTTTTGTTTCCTGGTTACTATGGGCAGCACTCACACCTCTGGGTTATCCCCGCCCCCGCTTTGAATAGGACAGAACAATTAAGTTAATTAAATTAACCCATGATTATATATACACCCCTCCCCCTCAGACCAGTGTCTTCTACGTCCGAGCTTTAATTTCTTTGGGAGGGTTCGGCGTGAGTGCTGCCCATAGTAACCAGGAAACAAAAATTACGGTAAGTATGAAATACATTTTTTGTTTTTCCTGGTCACTATGGCAGCACTCACACCTCTGGGTCAGTACCTTAGCAATCAGAGAGGGTGGGAGAAAGAAATTCAAATAAACCTCTTCACTTGCAGAATAGTGTATTTATTTTGCAGATTTTACTGCTTCCAATACTTTCATGCCAAATAACGTATTATCTGGTGAAAACACATTAACATGATAATGTCTCAAGAATGTGTTGGCTGAAGACCAAGATGCTGACTTGCAAACTTGCTCCAACGTAGCTTCTGCCTGAAACGCCCAAGAAGCGCTCAATGCTCTGGTGGAGTGTGCCTTTACCCCTCTTGGAATTTTACGTCCTGAAGACTGATAAGCCAAGTGGATACATTTTACTATCCATCTACTTATTGTAGATACTGCCGCTGCTTGTCCCTTCCTGTTACCATCAGGAATTACAAACATTCTGTTTGATCTTCTCCACTCTTTTGATCTCGCTAAATATGCTGATATGCATCTAACTAGATCTAGCGTGTTCCATATTTTCTCCTGTTCTGAAGCAGGTTCTGGAAAAAACACTGGCAAGATTGATTCTTGATTTATGTGGAAAGTTGACACCACTTTGGGCAGATACTCTGGCACT
This sequence comes from Xenopus laevis, assembly GCF_017654675.1. NCBI lineage: Eukaryota > Metazoa > Chordata > Amphibia > Anura > Pipidae > Xenopus > Xenopus laevis. The sequence goes on along the minus strand of NC_054379.1, from coordinate 170,608,161 downwards.
GTCCTTAACACCACCCGATGAGGTTGAATAACTGTAAAAGGTGGCTCTGCTGACAGCGCTTGTAAATCACTTACTCTTCTTGAGGAGGTGATTGCCGTAAGAAAAAGAGTTTTTAACGTCAGATTAACATCAGACACTTCTTCTATAGGCTCAAAGGGTCTGGATGTAAGTGCTTGCAATACCAAAGGTAAATCCCACGTGGCTGACAAAATCCTCCTTGGAGGCCTCAAATGCATTACTCCTGCCATAAATTTTGCTATATTTTCTTCCTTGGCCCATTGAACACCTGTTAATGCAGAGATAGCGGCGACTTGTGATTTTAATGTTCTGAGACTCAAGCCTTTATCAAACCCCAATTGAAGGAATTCTAGTACATGAGTAATTGCAATTTGTTCCGTAGTAATTTCTTTTGAAGAAAGCCATTGAGAAAATACTTGCCAGACTCTATCATATGCTTTGTTTGTTGAAAATTTTCTGGCCGACATCATAGTATTTATCACCGAGTCCGAAAACCCTTCTTTACTCAACCTGCTCCTTTCAATCTCCAAGCTTTCAGGCACAACCTTCTTGAGCAAGGGTGGTTGACTGGTCCCTGCGTCAATAAGTTTACTCTGTGGGGGAGTTGAAAGGGCTCTTCCACTATCATTGACTTCAGTAACGTGTACCAAAACCTCCTCGGCCAGTCTGGAATGATGGCTATCATTTCTGCTTTGTCTGCCTTGATTTTTCTCAATACTTGAGGAATCAGAGGTATGGGAGGAAATATGTATAGGAGACCCTTGCTCCATGATTGATGAAAAGCATCCATTGCTATTGCTTGGGGACAATGATATCTCGAAACAAACTTCTCTATTTTGCAATTGGCTGGAGTGGCCATCAAATCTACTTCTGGCATGCCCCATCTCTTCACAATCTGAGCAAAAACCTCCGGATGAAGCTCCCATTCGTGTCTGTCTATTACTGACCGACTGAGAAAATCTGCTATCACATTCTTCCTCCCTGGAAGATGCAGAGCTGAAATATTCTGTAGATTTTCTTCTGCCCAAACCATGATGGGACGAAGCTCCGTCATGAGACTTAGACTGTGTTCCTCCTTGTCTCCTTATGTACGCTACTGCTGCGACATTGTCTATCTTCACCATCAATGATGTTCCCCTCAATCGATGCTCGCAACGCTGAATCGCTTTCCATACTGCTCTCAATTCTAACACATTGGCTGGTAGTGTCTGTTCCTTGTCTGACCATCGACCCTGTAGATACACATTGTCCATGTGTGCTCCCCACCCGAAAGGGCTGGAGTCCGTGGTCAAAACTTTCCAACTGATCTCTTTCAACACCTGACCTCGTGCTAGCTTCTCCTCCTTTAACCACCATTTCATCTCTTCCATTACTTGAGACTGAATCCATATTTTCTGATTCCAATCTTGTAATTTTGGATCCCATTGACTCAAAAACATTTGGCCTGACATGCCATCTTGCCCATCTCAGCATTGGAAAAGTTGAATTTAGGAGACCCAAAATACTGCTCATTTCTCTTGCTGAACATGTGGACCTTCTCATAAGACCTTTGATTGTCTGCTTTATTTTGTTCTTTTTCTCTTCTGGCAGCACTACCACTGCCTGATTTGTCAGAAATCTGGCCCCCAAATATATCAAATCCTGTGTCGGCCGCAACTTACTTTTTTCTAGATTGAACACCCAACCGTGATCCTGTAAATATCGGATAACATACTCTCTTTGTTGTTCTAGTGTGTTGGGATTCTGTGACTTTATCAATATGTCGTCGAGATAATGAAAAATGTGTATTCCCAACCTTCTGATTTCCGCAATGAGAGACTGCAGTACCTTTGAAAAGACTCGGGGTGAAGTTGCTAACCCAAAAGGGAGGCATCTGAATTGATAATGACTTCTCTGATCTATCGCAAATCTTAGGAACTTGTGATGTGCGGCTACTATGGGAATATGGAAATAAGCATCCTTTAAATCCAAAGACAGAAGCCAATCCCCCTCTTGAACTTCCTTTATGATTGAAAAAATTGATTCCATCTTGAATCTCCTTATTTTCAAATATCTGTTTATTGGTCTCAAATCCAGTACTGGACGAAAATCCCCTGTCTTCTTTCGTAACATGAACAAGACTGAATAAATCCCTTGTCCCTGAAACTGTTGAGGGACTGGTTGAATAGCGCCTTCCTCCAACAATTGTTGCACATAATTGTTCAATATTTCTCTTTGTTGTCTTTTCTTGGGAATTTTCGACATGACAAATTGATTGTGTGTCGGAGTCTTTTCGAATTCCAGACAGTATCCCTGCCTGATGGTCTGCAATACCCATTGATCTGTCACCGACTTATTGAACGCCAAAACTGTGTTGCAGAATGTTTTCGCGCCAAACTAGCGTCTCCGCATCCCACAAACCGGAAGTGACGTCACCAGGAAACGCGACTTTGCTTTGGAACGCAGATTCCCTTCGCCGTCGTGTCACTTCCTGTTCGTGGAACGCATATGCGTTTCAGCGTCATCCTAATACTGCAGAAGGAAACCGCACAGTCTCTTACGAACCGAAACGAACCGAAACGAAACAAATAAAAAGACCTTACCTAGTGCCGCCCAACACCCGGTCTGCGACTCAGGAAAATATATTTTTGAAAAAATAAAACCCCCGGGCTGCCTAATAACGGGGTATCGACTAGCTGATCTCCTCTGGGAGGAAATACCTTGCATAGCCCTACCAGGGAGAGAGGCTAACTCCCCAGGCTATGGTCTCAAAATTGGGTCCGCGTGAGCCACAAAATAAAAACTCTACCCCAAAAAAGGGCTCCAAAAAGCGAGGACAGAAAAAAGACACTGGTCTGAGGGGGAGGGGTGTATATATAATCATGGGTTAATTTAATTAACTTAATTGTTCTGTCCTATTCAAAGCGGGGGCGGGGATAACCCAGAGGTGTGAGTGCTGCCATAGTGACCAGGAAAAATAATTGTAACTCAGTTCCTGTGCATATATTATGTATTAGTCAGCCAATATAGTCCACTGAGCCAACATGGAATGACCACAAGTAGGGTGTTCTACATAATACGGTGCCCTTGGGGTAATTGTGTGAGGTAAAACCAACAAGTGAAGGAGAGAATCAGCACAGGGCAGTAGAAAAGAAGCTTTACAACCAGATCCACAGAGAATAAGAAAATGCAGAGGTCATGTTTAACTGCCACTTAACTGCAGTTGGGTGGCAGTTAAACATGACCCCCGGGCATTCCTGATACATGAATTGAACTGTATGGCCCCCAGGGGCCCCAATAGGCATTTGGTTTTTAATCTGTTTTTAACATAAAGCTACTCATATATCCTCAGTGTGATGATGATCAGTATTTATTCACCCAAGTCATTCTGGTTCTGATCCATTTTATTATAATGTTGTTCTCTGCAATTGGACTCAATGTCACTGATTATAATTAGGGATTTTATCAACTGACACCTAATGGGGAAAATACAGGAATCTCACAAGCTGCAGTCACTTAAATTTTTATTTCTGTTTGTACTATTTATGATGATTTATGATGTAATTTTTGTCCTCCTCTTTTCATTCCTACCAATATAAGTACAAACAGTTCTCCTAGTACAGTTACTACTCTACTACTTACTACTACTACTAATGTCTCATTTACAGATCAGCCACGGATCAACCCTCTCAGCTCTGAGCAACAAGAGGAACTTTCCCTCGTTCCTCCGCACTGTGCCCAGTAACATGTTCCAGAACGTGGCTCTCCCCCGCCTCATAGGCCTCTTTGGCTGGACCTACGTAGGGATGCTGGTTGTGGACAATGATGTTGGAGAGCAAGGGGGGCAGGTTATTAAGGCTGGGATAGAGAAGTCTGGCAGTTGTGTAGCATTTCTGGAGAAGATCCACTTGAGCTACTCCATGGTTCAGATACAAAGGGTGGTGAATGTTATCAAAAAGAGCTCGGTCAATGTAATTGTTCTTCACAGCCCTGAGGTCCATGTAAAGGTTCTACTGGATTCATTGTATGATGAAGGGCTGACACACAAAATCTTAATTTGCTCAGCTTCCTTCGCATTCATACCGGGTATTTTCTCCAGAAAGGCATGGAAAGTCTTAAATGGGACGATTGGATTGATTCCTAACACAGGCCCAATGCCAGGCTTTGAGCAGTTCCTCAGTTCCCTCCACCCATCGAGATCCAATAAATACCCCTTGATAAGGACACTCTGGGAGAAAGCTTTCAGCTGCCGATGGCCGAGGGGAGAGACACAGGAGAACCAGACAAACCTGCCAGGGTTACTAGCACTTTGCACGGGGGAGGAAGACCTGAGAGGGTTGATCCCTTGGTTATTTGAGATGAATGACCTCAGTTACACGTATCATGCCTACCTGGCAGTATATGCTTACGCCCAGGCTCTGCACACACTGCTCATATGCCAGGCGCCCACCAACAATTCTCTATACAGAATGTGTGCCAATGTCAGGGACATGACACCATGGAAGGTAAATGAGCATCTAAATACAGAACATATCTTACCTTCATTTGTGAATATAGGGATCTTCTGTAGCAGAGAATTGTCCCTCTGCTCCCCCAGTAGGAGAATTGTAATTGTACCTGTAATTTCCTATTCACACTCTACTCTGTTCCACCATGTTTAACTAAGGACCACCCTACCCTGTGGCACACCACTAAGAGCCATAGTCCATTTAGAGCATGTAGCATTGATATCAGGTGCATCTTAGCCTGGGCTACTCTACATTCTTGCCCACTCTATTGCCATATTTGCAACCCACCCAATACCATACTTGAAATCCAACTGAATGAGTGGACACAGGACCTGTTTCTCCAGTCTGTTAGTGAAAGGGGAGGGAGTATCTTACTAACAGAAGGGTGATCACCTATCACTCACCTCAGCCTCAAAGAATCAGTCAGACATTATGGAGGTAAATATCAATTTGAAAGACATTTTTTGGGGGTTACTGCTTGGTGTCTTTGAGCCCTGAATAGCCTTCCTTCTGATTCCTTACTTTTGTCTAGCCTCTGTACTCATAGTTAGCAAGCTCTCCATCCTTGCACCAACAGTACCATCAAGCCCAACTGTATTAGTTAGTCCAAGTCCAAATAGATCCCACCTACTGCAGCCCCACTGTCCAACTATGGCACCCTCACCACCTGACTACTGCCCTCCCACTGTCCAGTGCCCTCTACACTAACATAGAATCCCATGGAAGGGGTATTAGTTGCATGACATCTTCTTTCTCCTCCCAATATCTGCTCAACTCTCCCAACAGGTCCTCAACTATGTGAAGAAAACCCATTTCAGCACTAACACAGGGGACCCAATATCATTTAATTCTGATGGTGATATGCCAGCGGCCTACGATATTGTGAATGTGCAGATTGTGAATGGCAGTTTTAATCTGGTGAAAGTGGGGAGGTTTGACTCCGAAGCCAGAAATGGCAACACGATCCTTCTTGATATCAGCTCCATAATGTGGAACGAGAGATTTACCCAGGTGGGTATTGCCAGGGTCCAGCCTGACTATCTGTTCAATAAGTTCTGATTCATGTTCTGTATATTTTAAAGGGGAAGTAACAGCAGAAAACAACATGGCATGTACTGCTCATTAACCTAAAAAGAAGCAATTTTGCAATGTACTTCCATTAGAAATGTTGTACCATTTCTTTCAAATAACCGATTCTGTGCATCTGAATTCACAGTTTGAAGAGTGGGGTTGTTTCATTTATTTATTTATCGTTGGGACTAATCTCAATGAGAAACTACCCCACTCAGCTTCCCTGCCCACTGGAATGTAGACAAGTGCTCTGGTGGCCGGAAGAGGATTCCTGTGAAGCTTCATCAAGGAGACCAACTGTGAGTTCAGCTGCACAGAATCTAATGCAAGTAAAGTGCAAATACTCTTCTTTTTAGGTTTATTATGAACAGAACCTGCAATATGGTTTTTTGCGTTTACATCCCCTTTAAAGAAAAAAATCCATGGTTTCCTGGACATTTAGAGAATGTGCTGCAGTAGGGCTCAAAATCCATAAGAAGATTCTAATAAAGTTAAATTGTCTTTGGGATCCCCCTAAACTGTTGTCTTTCTCCCACATACTGAATGCTGAACTTGCATTGCCTTGGTCATGTCTCCCTGAGTACACTGTGGGGTTCCATGTGTGTGAGTTTCTGGTTTCAATCTTGTGTTCCCCACCAGGTGCCCCCATCCATGTGCAGCAGTAGTTGCCACCCAGGTTCCTGGAAAGCCACTCGGAGAGGTCAGCCTATCTGTTGCTATGACTGCATCCCGTGCTCTTTGGGTGAGATAACCAACACTACAGGTTTGTTTCACCCCAAAACTGCCACTTTATTCAAGAAGAGTAGACTATTTTCCAAACTCAACCTCAGGGTCCCACAAACACAATGATACAATGAAATAGGAAGCATAATGTTGGGAGTCTCTATAGTTGACAATTAGAGATGCAAGTGGTGAAGTTATCATTGGTCATGGCATCTCATGGTCTCCAACCATCTCAATCCCTAGTGCCACCAGCTCCACACAGATCAGTGTTACCCATTCTGGTGGGATGACCAAGCCATTAAGCCCAACACAAGTGCTACCATGAATGAACCCCTAGAAGACTCACACTAATCAGGTAGTCAGGCAGTTTCTCCTACTGATAATGACTTGAACAACCAGCCAGGCCACGTGCCTATTGTGTGTCAGTTATTTTTATTCACAGGGCATTAAACTTCTCAGATTACAGCCTTTCAGTGTGGACTGAAGGAAAAATATTGTGCATTTCACTCAAGCCCCATTGAAGCATTTCATTTTAATAAAGTTACTTTTTTGTAATGTTTTATCTAATTTTAGTTGAATTTTAGGGGCAAAGCCAACTTATTAGTTTAGGAAATAACAGGGGGTATTTATTTCCAGATGCAGCCGAATGCTTTAGATGCCCCACTGAGCAGTGGTCCAATGAAGAGCGGAGTATGTGTGTTCCCAAAGTGATAGAATTCCTCTCATATCAGGAGCCATTGGGAATCTTCCTCACTATCACAGTCATCCTCTTCTTCCTCATAACTCTTTGCATCCTCTTCATCTTCATTAAATACCAGAGAACCCCAATAATCAAGGCCACAAACAGGGAACTGAGTTTCATCCTTCTGGTGTCCCTCACCCTGTGCTTCCTCTGCTGCCTCATCTTCATTGGTTCCCCTTCCCCAATTACTTGCCCCCTACGACAGACCCTTTTCAGTGTGGTTTTCTCTATCAGCATCTCATCTGTCCTGGCTAAGACCATCATGGTGATTCTGGCATTTAAAGCCACCAAAGTGGACAATCCCCTGAGGAAATGGTTGGGACCAAAGATCCCTCGTACGGTGGTGGCACTTTGCACCATGATACAGGTTGACATTTGTATCGTTTGGCTTCTTCTCTCTCCACCTTTCCCACAACTGAACCCAGAGATTGAAAGGCACAAACTGATATTTGAATGTCACGAGGGGCAAAGCCTTTTCTTTTATGTCACTTTGGGGTTCATGGGCTTCCTGGCAATGGTCAGTTTCTTTGCTGCTTTCCTGGCACGGAACCTGCCCGGGAGCTACAATGAGGCCAAACTCATCACCTTCAGCATGTTGGTCTTCTGCAGCGTCTGGGTCTCCTTCATCCCGGCCCATCTGAGTACCAAGGGCAAATATACTGTATCCGTACAGATATTCGCCATATTGGCCTCCAGTGCGGGGCTCCTGGCCTGTATATTTGTTCCCAAGTGCTATATTATACTGCTCAGGCCCGACAGGAACAGCCGGCACCAGTTAACTAGCAGAAAAAGAATAAGGCCAGTTGGTTAAACTTACAATGTACAGTAAGTGATCACTTACAGCTAAAGGCCCTTGTACAGTGACACACACAAGGGCCCCAGGGCCAGTATTAACCTGCTGCTATGGTTTAGGAGTGTGGGAGGAAACTCATGTAGACACAGGGACACCACACAAACACCTTGAGACCCAACAAAGCCCCAAACTATATAATATAAGGATATTAGGGATCAACTAAGACTTGAGCTGCATAAAAGCACTTGGCCTGTTGGCTTGTACCTCATTACACTTCTTAGTGACTTCTGATACCCCAATATTGTACATCAGAGCTCTCTATGTACATCATTACTCTCTATGTACAGAAATTGTCATTTTATGGCCCTATTGCCACCTGGGGAACCTCCCTGATACTGGGACCCCTAATTACCTGCACTTACCTTTGCTGGGGCGAGGGGGGGTGCATCACACAGTGAATAGGGGTGAGTCAGTTTTGAGGTTATGATGTGACAAATGTAACTTCTATAATTATTGTTCTTATTATTAGATATTATGTGTGATGAAGGAATAGCAGCCCCAAGTAGAGTTCCTCAGAAGGAGGGGGTTACACAAATAAGTTGGGGGCACAGACAGCCCAAAACTAACAGCTATGAGGACCCCAGATGAATGGGGGCCTTGGATCATTGAATTAACTGCCACATTTATGTTATTTTTACTCAGAACTTATTTTCCTGCAGTTGGTCTTCTCTTCATTGTGTAGAGGGAGTGGGTGGAGCTTATTCTTAGATACCACCTGAGAGCGGGACTTCCTCTGGCAGGTCGGGGGCATCTCTGTATCCACCCACCAACCAATGGCAGTTTCTTGGGGGGACATTTATTTCCCTTTATATTGTGCAATTCTACATCTGTAACAACTGCCCCAAATACCAACAAATAAAAAATTAACATTTGCAACAATTAATGTAAATGTCTTTCTTTCTGTGAATGAAATGAAAACTGACTGGGAATCTCATGTCTCCCAAGTGCTTGAAACACATATCAGACACCCCCAGCAGCAGTACAACACTGAATTGTGCCCCCTCTCCCCCGCTCCACAAATAAGACTTTAGATTTCAAGGCAAAAAAATGTCCTTAATAGTAAAATGACCCCAGAAAACCATAAATTTGTTACATTGGAACAGATTCTAAACGAGTTCTATCTCTCTATCTAGTTATACCAGTTATACAGTGTGTTGGTACAAGAGTTTACATGGTGTCTGAGTGGAACATTATTTCCCAGAAGACTGAGCGAGAGAAGAATAATTAAGAGATTCAGTCCCTGGGTGACAGATAATTTCCATTTAGAGAAAGATATTTATTGGAGTTTTTATTCAGCACCTTCCAGTCATGATGATTTTACCAACAACCAATAATTATTTCCTATTTTGGGAATAAGGGAAGGTCAAGCCTATAATTACTGTTATACCAAGTATTATTATTCAGTATGTTGGGCCCCTGGGCACCCAGACCAACCAGGGGAAGGGCCACTGTCTCTTTTAATCAGAGTGATGGCTCACCCTCCCTACTGACTCTCTGCCCCCCATACACACACATTATATAAATATATAAGAACACTATAGAGTTTGGCCAGAGATCCGGGAACAAGTGGCAGTTACTACTGACGGTCTCACATTTCCTTGATCAATATGTGGGGGCTGCAGATTTACTGGCCCGGGCTATAAAGTCCAACTGTACATAATGTATTGCACAGGGGCAGCTGATATGGAGTGTGGGAGCCAATGAAACTCTGCACAGAGACACCCCACTAACTACCTCCCCACACATGGATGGGGCCATTGATGTGATGTAATGGTCAGACACTGGGGCTGCTGGGAAATGAGACCAGTACAACATGCCCCCGGCGCTGGCACAGTAAGAAACATTTATTACTCTCATTTAAAGGGAAAATTAAGGGAATGTATTTATGGGGAGGTGACATAGGGGATAAAGGGGTGGAAAATAAAGGAGGTGAAACTAAATATTAATATTAAACTGAGTCACTAACAAAAGTATCACTGAATCTGCCCCAGGGTGCGGGGAGTTTCTATGTAGATTGTGAGATTTGGGATATTGAAAAGTCTCTGAAATGATCAGTTTAATACACACAGGCAGCAATGAGTTAATTCCTGTTGGAATGGAATAATCCATGAAGATTACACTGGGGGGGGGTGACTACATCCACCAGAAATACATGTCACATTCAGTTTCCCATTGACAATGACCCGCTATACTGGTTTCTTTAGTCAGTTTACTCATCCAAATGGATCTGGCAGTTGGAAAACATTTGGTTTATAAGGTCTGTTGGGCTTAATGAAGTCATTTGCACATGGATAGGAAACTGGCTACAGGATCAGGTACAGAGGGTGGTTGTTAATGGGACATTCTCTACTTGGAGTAAGGTTCTTAGTGGGGTCTCTCAGGGCTCAGTATTGGGGCCACTTTTATTTAACTTGTTCATTGATGACTTAGGGGAGGGTGTTGTAAGATGACAAAAAACATGGGGGCAGTTAAACCGTTTTTCTCTTCCTTTCACCTTCCTCCGAGTCCTTTGTTTAAAAAGCATTAGTTTAAGTCACAGAGTCTATCAACTGCTTTAGTGAGATCCATATAGAACCCATTAACTGCTCCACCACTGTCCGACTCCTTTCCAACCTCATCATAATTTGTCTGACATGACCTATCCTTCATAAAGCCATGCTGCTTCCTACCCCTAATATAATTAACCAGAACATTATTTTTAATGTGATCTCTTAACTAACATTGCCCCCCCCCCAGATGTCAGACTTACTGACCTATAATTGCCAGGCTGAGATTGTAATAACTTTTTAAATATTGGAATTAAATCAGCTTTCCTCCAACCCATAGGTACCATACCAGATGAGAGTCAGGAATAGAGGCCAGTCTAAAAATGAACTAAGTAACTACCCAAGGGTGTGTTCCATGAGGCCCCAGGGCCCTTCCTCATATTGACATTGCTTAAACATACAAGTGGCATGTTCTGTATCAGCCCACTGAGAGTTGTTTGAGCTGAGCCACATGAGCACCTGAACACAGTGGGTTCTGTGACTTCTATAAACATATAAAGGGATACACAGTGGTGCCGACCCATATCTGTACAATTATTTATAAGTAAAAACACTCTGACAAGGTGAAGAACAAATGAGTTTTTCTGGCAAATCAGTAAGTGTGAGGTCCAAATCCCCCAATAAGTGTCCCCCAGCCTCCCCTTGTGTCTCAGAACTCAGAGCATCCAATGGGACAGAATAGCACTGGGTTCCTGCCAAATTCTGGGTTTTTTTGGGTTTTGTGCCAAATTCTTGTCCAAACCCACCAGTCCTGCAGCACAATTTGTCAGATCAGGCAGCTTTTTCGGACGATTATTTTTATTGGCTGTAAAGTCTCCTTTCGATTCATTGAGGAAGAGATCAATTCTCATAGATCTGAACCTCTAAGAAGAGATTTGTGGCTGATCTTAAAGGATCCCTCACAGACCGGATTCAGTGTTTATTAAGGCAAGAAAATGATTTAATATCACTTTATAGGGCAACTATTTCATTGTGTTTAAGTTGTGAGTCTGTGTGTTTGAGGTGTAGGTTGTTTTCTGCAGGGATATTTAGTCATTCTGTCCCTGCAGTGAGGTCAGTAGGTTTCATAATTATTTCCTTTTGTTCTTTTCCCAGGAAATCACTCTCTTCCTGACAACCCATTGGCCCAGCTGCACAAGGTCATTACAGTGAGGAGGACATCATCTGGAGAAGCCTCGATGAGAAGATTCCTCCAAGTCCTCCTGTTCCTCTGCTCCCTGGGGGAGGAAAACACGGCCCCGGCCTGCAGGCTCCAAAGCTGGGACATGGAGTCATTCTCCCAACCCGGGGATGTTCTTATTGGGGGAGTGTTTGTCATCCACTCTGGCTTTCAACTCCAAAGGCCAACTTTCCAGGAGATGCCCCAGCCAGCTTCATGCAAGGAGTAAGTGTGTCAAGGGTTGAACTAAATGGGATCTGATTGGAGGGAGTTGTGTCCTGAGAAACTGAATGAGGGTATCAATTGGTTATGCTGGAATGCTTTTAAAGGGGAGGACAGGTCAGACACATATGGGATAATATAGTTAATGGTCTTAAATGGGGTATTCGCCTTCCAACACTTGTTTCAGTTCAGTTGGTTTCAGACAGTTCCCCAGAAATAAAGACTTTTTCTAATTATCTATTTGTGACTTTTTTTTTTAGTATTGACGTGTAAAATCTCTTGTTTTCCCTTCTTGTGTATTTGTGAAGCAGCTGTGGGAGGGGGGTCAGCGACCCTGTAACTGATCCATGAGTTGATCCATGTGTTTGTCCCTGCTGAGCATAATCCCTGAGTTTCATTTAAGGCAGCTGTTAGACTTGATACAATGGTTGCTAATACTCCCCATAGATCCTACTAAGAAATGGAGCAACTAAAGGACAATTCAAATTCTTTGCTGCCCAGATATTCTCAGCCCCCAGTAGTACTGGAGCTCAAATCCCACTGCACTAAGCGCAGCCTGAGAATGGGACTCTAAGTTAGTTCTCCATTTGGCATCAGAATACATTTTTCAATCCTTTCTCAGCAGCACAAAATAGATGGTGGCACTGTTCTATTGCAGCCCTATAGGAGGCATTTCCCTCTGACTGAAGGTGGTGAGAAGTGGAACTGTAACTAATGACCTTTGTACCTAGTTTCCAGTAACATTTATCTGTAATGTTTCTCTGTGTTTCCTGGTGAGGTTTTTTTTTGTCTATGTCCTTCTAAGGTTTCTTCTTTGCATGTCCTAGTGAGGCTCTTCTTTGTATGACCTACTGAGTGTCTCCTGTATGACCTTCTAAAGGTTCTTCTATTGTGTATGTCCTACTGAGGGTCTTTTTCTCTGTATGTTGTTACAAAGCTATTTTCTGTACTACTGAGGGTCTTGTTTGTATGGCCTTCTAAATGTTCATCTATTTTGTACGTCCTACTGAGGGTCATCTTTTTATTACCTTCTAAGGTCTTCTTCTTTGTATGTTCTACTTAGGGTCTTCTTCTCAAAGAAGGCTTAGTCCCAGTATCCTGTTTACAGTGTCACATGAAAGTGTTTCCACAATATGTGATCTCTTTAGTATTTCCTGTGGGACTTTTTAGTATGGCAACCTGAGATCACCTTCCTGATGTTTTTGCCCTCAATGATGATGATTATGATTAAACATGACTATAATAATGGCTCCTGTATATTATCTCACAATAAAAACATACTTAGTAGACATTAATTAAAAGTTCTGCATCAGGTTGTTTGTGTTTATGTCTTTCAGCTTTCAGATCCGATATTACCGGGATGTTCTGGGCCTGATGTTTGCTATTGATGAAATTAATGCTTCTGCTGATCTCCTACCCAACATCACCTTGGGCTTTAGGCTGTTTGACTCTTGTATGTGTGAGCTCAGGGCAACTGCTGGGGCTCTATCTGTGATGTCAGAGATGAGGAATCCGGCTCCCGGATATGACTGCCATGTGCACTCTTCTGTGGTTGGGATTGTTGGAGAACTGTTCTCTGCCCTCTCTCTGCCCATTGCCAGGGTACTAGGGGTCCTACATGTCCCACAGGTACAATTATATTGTCAGAGCAAAAAGCTCTGAAATAAAACATATTTCTTTATTGTATTTTATATTAAGGCAGTTTAGATTGAATGGTTATGCTCTCAACCTGATTGGCCACACTCTGAATGGATGAAGAAACTACAAAGGGCCACACAACGTCAGCCTTCGAGTTCATCTGATGGTTTGTGCAAGGTAATGTGATTGTGCCTACCTATAGTACAACTTAAGTGAGTCCTACTGTCTATATTATGTTATGTTAAAGGATAAATAAACCTTTTATTTTAAAATCCCTAAAAAGAATCTAAAGAGAACCAAAATTATATACCTGTCACCCAATATCTGATTGTAAGATAGAAACTTGCAGTGTAAACTAGTGATTTCCTTATCCAAGGATATGAGACTTAAAGTTGGGGGAGGTATATCATTTTTGGGTCTGTTTAAATTCTTTTTGGGTATAAAACCCGTACACTGGCAATCTCTCTCGCTCCTTCTGTTTGAGTACAAATAACGACATTTTATTATTTCTAGCAGCTGGTCAACTCCAGAATGTGAGTTATAGTGAGAGCTGGTACAAGGGTGAGTCTAGTAGAAGGTCCCATTCTTGTCTTGTCGCCCCGTCCCTCACTGCTTCTCCTCAGATCTCCTTTCACTGAAGGGGAGCCCAAGTTTTTTCCTATCTTGTATGTGATTACTGGGGGCCCTTTCAAACACATTAATCTGGAGCAAGTTATATTTTAATAAAAATGTCTCCATAAAACCTTGGCTGTGTGTTTGCTCAGAGTGTTATATTGTGTAACATGGTTTTCAGTCTTTACCTACTTAAAGCAAAACCTTCTTAAAGGAACAAGATACCCCCTGAATGAATAGTTTAGCAACAGATTATATCAGTTTATATCATATTAAGTGGCATATTAACCCTTTAAATGCCACAGAACCTAGAATCTACGTTCTGTGGATAAAGGGACTGCAATGTCAAATAATGTAGATTGGCCATTCTGCAGCATTTCACTTCATTCCACGATTATTCCCCCATCCCTAGGCAATGAGCAGGAGGGGGAAACGAGTGGGCCCTTGGGCACGATCACCCAGGGGCCCCATAGGCAGCAGCAGGTGCACATTGAACACATGCCTAATGCCGCAGCTACTTCCTGGATCCCCCCACACACACACAAGCCCTCCTTACCGGATCCAGCACCAGGATGGACTCCTGATCGTCGTGGGACCCTCCTGCCTCTTCTTCAATGGACTTCAGCCAGGTTAGTGTAACACACACAAATACACAAAAACACACATTTTACACACTTGCATTTACACTTACACACACTCACATCCATTTTTGGGGGATCAGGGGAGTTTCCCATTTTCACAACACTCACACACACACACACAACACACAATCTGCTTAGTGTACACACAAATTTATAGCTTTCTTATTTTTCTTGCTGCATCATGTGTTGTTTTGCCCGAAAAAATGTACATCACATAGTTTGGTATATCTATACATATCAGGCATCAAACTGTTCAGTAGACCCCTGGCATTCATATTTAGGATGCTTTATGCCGATACATTTGCGAAATGTGGGGTATATAATGGGGTAAAATGCAAGCTTTGTGACGATTTTCAAAAATGTCATTAAAAGCGTTATGTTTAGCATAGCTTTGCAGTTTGGTAATTTGCAGTAGAAAGATGTAATTACATGTTTTAGATTCCTCAGATTGTGTACTTTCGTAAAATATATGGTTTTCTAGGGTCTCCGTACTGTAAGAGACAGCTCTGTGCACTCATTGGCTCATGTGACCTAACATGTATGTATTGTTTGTGTGCACCGTGAATTGCAGGATCCCAGGAGGCGGCCCTTAGTTATTAAAATGGCAATTTCTATTTAGGATTCACCAATGGAAAAAACTAGTCAAACAATATTTTTTTTTTTTAAATAGTCAGTTTAGACAAAGCAGGGTTTTATATATGAACTTATTTATATATTTTTTTACAGACCGACATTGTTTGGGAGAACAGTTTTACTTAAAGTTGTGGCAGAAGAAATGATCTGTAGAATATAATATAGAATAATGTGCAGTCTATAGAGAAACATTCTGCATCTGGAAACATTAAATCCATCACTGGACAAGGGATCCATTTTTAGACTATCCTTTCATTTTTATCTTTTATAAACTATTTATGTTTTTATCCTTTGCAGATATCATAAGGAGCCTGTATGTTTGGATACATTCAATGGACTTTCTGCACTAACTGTTTATTGCCCCGTCTACTAGTTCTACACTCACTGATAACCACTAGGTGGCGCAGTTGGGTCCCAATAGGATTTCTATTGACTGTCAGTTTAGCAAATAGGATTTCTATTCTATTGACAGTTTAGCAAAGGGATAATTATGGCCTGAAACATTGCTGTAATGCCTAAACTGTGTAATAAAGGATTTGCATTGGATACATAAATCCAGTTTTGTTGTTACTCATTCAGTTGATGATGTATTAGTCAGCTAATATAGTCCACTGAAACAACAGGGATCATGAAGAAATGACAGGGGTTTCCCATTGGATAAAGTAGGTAATGGGAGGTTTTGCTTCAGACAGAACCATTGAAATCAGAGGTGTGTATGTGCACAGCTTGTGTTATGTGTTGTATCTTTATATTAGCAACAAAATTTGTGCAGCCTCATTCGTACAACAAGAAGGGTGTTCTACATAATACGGTGCCCTTGGGGTAATTGTCTGGGGGTAAAATCAGCCGGCGGCTGAAGGAGAGAATCAGCACAGGGCAGTAGAAAATAAGCTTTACTTACAGATCCAAAGAGAATAAAGAAAAAACAGGATATTTCCCATCAAGCAGTGGGGCGGCAGCTAAACATGACTGGATACATGAATTATACTGTGTGGTCCCGAGGGGCCATTTGGTTTTTAATCTGTTTCTAATATAAAGCTACTCATATATCCTCAGTGTGATGATGATCAGTATTTATTCACCCAAGTCATTCTGGTTCTGATCCATTTTATTATAATGTTGTTCTCTGCAATTGGACTCAATGTCACTGATTATAATTAGGGATTTTATCAACTGACACCTAATGGGGAAAATACAGGAATCTCACAAACTGCAGTCACTCAATTGTTATTGCTGATTGTACTATTTATGATCATTTATGATGTCATTTAAGGTGGGATTTGGGTTCTTCTCTTTTCATTTCTACCAATAAAAGTACAAACTGTTCTCCTAGTACAGTTACTACTCTACTACTTACTACTACTAATGTCTCATTTACAGATCAGCCACGGATCAACCCTCTCAGCTCTGAGCAACAAGATGAACTTTCCCTCGTTCCTCCGCACTGTGCCCAGTAACATGTTCCAGAACGTGGCTCTCACCCGCCTCATAGGCCTCCTTGGCTGGACCTACGTAGGGATGTTGGTTGTGGACAATGATGTTGGGGAGCAAGGGGGGCAGATTATTCAGGCTGGGATAGAGAAGTCTGGCAGTTGTGTAGCATTTCTGGAGAAGATCCACTTGAGCTACTCCATGGCTCAGATACAAAGGGTGGTGAACGTTATCAAGAGGAGCTCGGTCAATGTAATTGTTCTTCACAGCCCTGAGATCCATGTAAAGGTTCTACTGGATTCATTGTATGATGAAGGGCTGACACACAAAATCTTCATTTGCTCAGCTTCCTTCGCTCTCAGACTGGGTATTTTGTCCAGAAAGGCATGGAAAGTCTTAAATGGGACGATTGGATTGATTCCTAATACAGGTGCCATGCCAGGCTTTGAGCAGTTCCTCAGTTCACTCCACCCATCGAGATCCAATAAATACCCCTTGATAAGGACACTCTGGGAGAAAGCTTTCAGCTGCCGATGGTCGAGGGGAGAGACCCAGGAGAACCAGACAAACCTGACAGGGTTACTAGCACTTTGCACGGGGGAGGAAGACCTGAGAGGGTTGATCCCTTGGTTATTTGAGATGAATGACCTCAGTTACACGTATCATGCCTACCTGGCGGTATATGCTTACGCCCAAGCTCTGCACTCACTGCTCATGTGCCAGGCTCCCACTGACAATTCCCCCTACAGAATGTGTGCCAATGTCAGGGACACGCAACCATGGCAGGTAAATGAGCACTAAAAACAGAACATATATTACCTTCATTTGTGGATATAGGGATCTTCTGTAGCAGAGAATTGTCCCTCTGCTCCCCCACTAGGAGAATTATAATTGTACCTGTAATTTCCTATTCACACTCTACTCTGTTCCACCATGTTTAACTAAGGACCACCCTACCCTGTGGCACACCACTAAGAGCTATAGTCCATTTAGAGCATGTAGCATTGATATCAGGTGCATCTTGAGCCTGGGCTACTCTACATTCTTGCCCCCTCGCATGCCAGATTTGCAACCCACCCAATACCATACTTGAAATCTAACTGAATGAGTGGACACACGACCTGTTTCTCCAGTATGTTGGTGAAAGGGGAGGGAGTAGCTTACTAACAACAGAAGGGTGATCACCTATCACTCACCTCAGCCTCAAAGAATCAGTCAGACATTATGGAGGTAAATATCAATTTGAAAGACATTTTTGGGGGGTTACTGCTTGGTGTCTTTGAGCCCTGAATAGCCTTCCTTCTGATTCCTTACTTTTGTCTAGCCTCTGTACTCATAGTTAGCAAGCTCTCCATCCTTGCACCAACAGTACCATCAAGTCCAACTGTATTAGTTAATCCAAGTCCAAGTAGATCCCACCTACTGCAGCCTTTGGCACCCTCACCACCTGACTACTGCCCTCCCACTGTCCAGTGCCCTCTACACTAACATAGAATCCCATGGAAGGGGTATTAGTTGCATGACATCTTCTTCCTCCTCCCAATATCTGCTCAACTTTCCCAACAGGTCCTCAACTATGTGAAGAAAACCCATTTCAGCACTAACACAGGGGACCCAATATCATTTAATGCTGATGGCGATATCCCAGGGGTCTACTATATTGTGAATGTGCAGACTGTGAATGGCAGTTTTAATCTGGTGAAAGTGGGGAAGTTTGACCCTGAAGCCAGAAATGGCAACACGGTCCTTCTTGATATCAGATCCATAATGTGGAACGAGGGATTTACCCAGGTGGGTATTGTCGGGTCCAGCCTGACTATCTGTTCAATAAGTTCTGATTCATGTTCTGTATATTTTAGAGGGGATGTAAGGGAGAAAAACAATATTGCAGATATTGCTCATAAAACGAAGCAACTTTGCAATGTGCTTCCATTTCTATAAAATAACCAATTCTGTGCAGCTTAATCCACAGTTTGAAGAGTGGGGTTGTTCCATTTTTTTATTTATCGTTGAGACTCAGAAACAACCCACTCGGCTTCTCGTAGACAAGTGATCTGGTGGCCGGGAGAGGTTTCCTCAAGGGGAGGAACAATGAATTCAGCTGCACAGAATCAGTTATTTTAAAGAAACAGTACATCATTTCTAATGGAATACAGTGCAAATACTCTTCTTTTTGTGTTAATGAGCAGAACCTGCAATATTGTTTTTTGCCTTTACATCCCCTTTAAAGAGAAGATCCATTGTTTCCTGGGCATTTAGAAAATGTGCTGTGGTAGGGCTAATAAGCCATAGGAAGATCCTAATAAAGTAAATTTGTCTTTAGGGTTCCCCTGAATGTGGTAAACTGTTGTGTTTCTCACACCAAACCAAAAGAATGGCGGCACTCCATTCAAGCATAAGGCAGGTTTATTACAGACCCCACAGGGATCTCAAACCCTACGTGTTTTCGGGACTCAATCCCTTAATCATAGGCCTATGATTAAGGGATTGAGTCCCAAAATGCGTAGGGCTTGAGATCCCTGTGGGGTCCGTGTTGTGTTTCTCACTTGCATTGCCTTGGTCATGTCTCCCTGAGCTCTGTATACCGTGGGGTTCCATGTGTGTGAGGTTCTGGTTTCAATCTTGTGTTCCCCACCAGGTGCCCCCATCCATGTGCAGCAGTAGTTGCCACCCAGGTTCCTGGAAAGCCACCCGGAGAGGTCAGCCCATCTGTTGCTATGACTGCATCCCGTGCTCTTTGGGCGAGATAACCAACACTACAGGTTTGTTTCACCCAATAACTGACACCGTATTCAAGAGCACAATAAGTTCTGAATATTTTCCAACCTCAACCTCTAAAGGTCTCAGAGTCCCACAAACACAATGATATAATGAAATAGAAAGCATAAATTTGGGGCTATCATTGGTAATGGCATCTCATGGTCTTCAACCATCTCAATCCCTAGTGCCATCAGCTCCACACAGATCAGTGTTACCCATTCTGGTGGGATGACCAACCTATCGAGCCCAACACAAGTGCTACCATCAATGAACACCTAGAAGACTCACACAAATCAGGTTCTTCAGACAGTTTCACCTACTGATAACGACTTGAACAAGCAGCCAGGCCACATGCCTATTGTGTGTCAGTTATTATTATTCACAGGGCATTAAATGTCTCAGAGTTATTTTTTTAATTTCAGTCTCTCAGTATGGACTGAAGGCAAAATATTGTGCTTTTCACCCAAAACTTTAGGGTTAAACATATTAGTTAAACATATTAATTTAAGGAATAACAGGGGGTATTTCTTTCCAGATGCAGCCGAATGTTTTAGATGCCCCACTGAGCAGTGGTCCAATGAAGAGCAGAGCATGTGTATTCCGAAAGTGATAGAATTCCTCTCATATCAGGAGCCATTGGGAATCTTCCTCACTATCACAGTCATCCTCTTCTTCCTCATAACTCTCTGCATTCTTTTCATCTTCATTAAATACCAGAGAACCCCAATAATCAAGGCCACAAACAGGGAACTGAGTTTCATCCTTCTGGTGTCCCTCACCCTGTGCTTCCTCTGCTGCCTCATCTTCATTGGTTCCCCTTCCCCAATTACTTGCCCCCTACGACAGACCCTCTTCATTGTGGTCTTCTCTATCAGCATCTCATCTGTCCTGGCTAAGACCATCATGGTGATTCTGGCATTCAAAGCCACCAAAGTGGACAGTCCCCTGAGGAAATGGTTGGGAGCAAAGATCCCTCGTACGGTGGTGGCACTTTGCACCATGATACAGGTTGGCATTTGTATCGTTTGGCTTCTTCTCTCTCCACCTTTCCCACAACTGAACCCAGAGATTGAAAGGCACAAACTGATATTTGAATGTCACGAGGGGCAAAGCCTTTTCTTTTATGTCACTTTGGGGTTCATGGGCTTCCTGGCAATGGTCAGTTTCTTTGCTGCTTTCCTGGCACGGAACCTGCCCGGGAGCTACA
Organism: Xenopus laevis; assembly: GCF_017654675.1. Lineage (NCBI taxonomy): Eukaryota > Metazoa > Chordata > Amphibia > Anura > Pipidae > Xenopus > Xenopus laevis. The sequence continues at coordinate 170,587,418 of NC_054379.1, read as the reverse complement.
ATGAGGCCAAACTCATCACCTTCAGCATGTTGGTCTTCTGCAGCGTCTGGGTCTCCTTCATCCCGGCCCATCTGAGCACCAAGGGCAAATATACTGTATCCGTACAGATATTCGCCATATTGGCCTCCAGCGCGGGGCTCCTGGCCTGTATATTTGTTCCCAAGTGCTATATTATACTGCTCAGGCCCGACAGGAACAGCCGGCACCAGTTAACTAGCAGGAAAGTAAATAGGTGGCTTGCCTAAAATTACAGCTTTATAATATGCAAATATCCTTATAAATGGTGCTTAGTGATGTCATTGGTTATTAAATGTGCTTAGTTGCCTCTAAGGTACAGTATAAGAATATTAATAGAAGAAAGTTAGGAAGCACCACCGCTCCGACTCATCACATGTGCCGGTAAACGGGGGCTTGGCAGCTTATAAATGCCGCGTTTCAGGCACAGGTGCCCTTAATCGTAGGCATGATTAAGCTTATGATTAAGGGCACCTGCGCCCAAAACGCGCCAAGTAACGTTTTGTAACGTGTCTTTTAACCATGAACGAATAAAGATTTTGACTTTTTAAACATTTCGGAGTGTGGAAACATTTCTTCTTAGGTTAAGAAAAAGACTCGCATGTCCGCGCCCTAGAGGCCACTCCTCCATAGTGCCCATTCTCAACAGTGCGTAGATTTCCTCTTGCTGGTCTCCATTCCAGTAGACATCATGTATAGGGGATATAGTAGTTGAGAAAACCATTCCACACGTGTAGAATAACATCAAAATATCCAGCTTTATTGGGGTGATTAAAACAACAAGCAGGCATCCATTACAGATGTACTCCTACCCTATGACATGTTAGGTCACCTGACGCATTTCATGCCTCTTTCTGGCACTTAATCGGAGGTGCGGTCACCTTATATACCTATGTTCATTAAAATAATCAAATAAAAAAAATCATATATTTGCTTATTACAAGTCATATAATTTACAACAGTTGTTATCATAATTTAAAGATATTAATCCGTACACACTTTAATGTCCAATATTATCCACTTATGGGTGTTATACATACATTATGGCTGGAAAAAACATGTTACTTCCCAGTCATTACTGAGACCAAGTGGATGCAGTGTCTTTAAAGTGAATATCCCATAGATTTCTCTTTGATCAATTATTCTCTTAAAGGAAAACTATACCCCCAAAATGAACACTTAAGCAACAGATAGTTCATATCATATTAAGTGGCATATTAAAGAATCTTACCAAACTGGAATATATATTTAAGTAAATATTGCCCTTTTACATCTCTTGCCTTGAGCCACCATTTTGTGATGGTCTGTGTGCTGCCTCAGAGATCACCTGACCAGAAATACTGCAGCTCTAACTGTAACAGGAAGAGATCACCTGACCAGAAATACTGCAGCTCTAACTGTAACAGGAAGTGATCACCTGACCAGAAATACTGCAGCTCTAACTGTAACAGGAAGAAGTGTGTAAGCAAAAGACACAACTCTGTCTGTTAATTGGCTCATGTGACCTAACATGTATGGTTTGTTGGTATGTTTGTGAGTACAGTGAATCCTACGATCCCAGGGGGCGGCCCTTATTTTTTAAAATGGCAATTTTCTATTTATGATTACCCAATGGCACATACTACTAGAAAAGTATATTATTATGAAAATGGTTTATTTACATGAAGCAGGATTTTACATATGAGCTGGTTTATTCAATATCTTTTTATAGAAACCTACATTGTTTGGGGGTATAGTTTTCCTTTAATATCGCCTCCACGTGGTCACAATTTCACACTTTCTATGCCTTGAAATCTAATTTGGTTAAAATCACCCCCATGTCTTTGCATGATATGTTTACCTATGGCCGATGTTCTTTTATTGGAAAAATGTGATTCTTCTATTCTATCCAAATCTATAGGTGTGTGGTGCTCTCTTTGAGTGATCTGTATGTTCTACCTACATACTGTACCCCACAATTGCAGGTTGCTAGGTACATAATACCCCTTGAATCACAATTTATGTAACTTTTTGTACGAAAAGTCTCCCCTGATGTTGTACTCTTAAAAAAGTCTTGAACCAATAGACGTTTGCACACTTTACATCTGTTCTTCCCACATTTAAATGATCCCTGCTTTGCTAACCAATTTTTCTTTGCTTCTAATTGTCTGTTTTTAGGTCGGTAAAGACTGGGTGATACATCATTAGAGATGGTCCTACCCCTTCTGAATACTTACTTCAAATTTCCCAACATTCCACTATCCTACAAAGGATTAATCCTCAAAATATCTAATCTTTTGTCAATGATTTTTCTTATTTGATCAGATAGGTTACTATATTTGGTAATAAAGTAAATATTGGGTCCATCTCGTTTTTTGTTTGCATTTTTGTTCAATTTACTCCTCTTATTATCTCTACTCTCCAGTGGGTATAACAACTCTTGTGTGGAGTTACTTCAGCTCTTTCATTTGCCTTTTTTATCACAGTAACATCATATTTTCTCTCAACCAGTTTGTCCCATAGTATCATCGCCTGGTTCTGGGGGGCATCCCACGTGGTGCATATGTGTCTGAGCCGCAGAAATTGTCCCACTGGGATGCCCCCCAGAACAGGACGGGGATGGCAGCTATCTGCTCTCAATAGTGCATTCCTGGCTATTGGTTTTACATAAAGATCACATCTGATTTCTCCGACATCTGTTCCTTCTAACGTGATGTCTAAGAAATCTATCCTCTTGTTGTGGGCTGTATGGGTGAAGCGTAAATTGCGCTCATTTTGGTTACAATACTCCAAGAATGTAACAGTCTCCTCCTGGGTACCGCCCCAGATGAATATTAGATCATGTATAAATCAGTGATAGGTTATCATTTTGTGCCTGTAACAGTTTCCACATCCATAGACGTGGCACCGCTCCCACCAACCCATGACTAGGTTGGCATATGTGGGGGCAAATTTTGCCCCCATAGCGGTGCCGCGTCTCTGGAGGTAGAACAATCCGTCAAACATGAAAAAATTGTGCGTTAACAGGTATTCAATGCTTAATAAAATAAACTCCTGTGTGATGTCATCATATAGTTCAGAGTACTGTAACCTAAACTCCACAGCTCGCTTTTTTATTGAGATTATTTTAATGAACACAGGTATATATGGCACAGGATTGTGACCTCACCTCCGATGAAGTGCCAGAAAGAGGCATGAAACGCGTCAGGTGACCTAACATGTCATAGGGTAGGAGTACATCTGTATTGGATGCCTGTTTGTTGTTTTAATCACCCCAATAAAGCTGGATATTTTGATTTTATTCTACACGTGTGGAATGGTTTTCTCAACTACTATACCCGCTAACCATTTCTTCTTGCCTAAGAATATTAATAGGTAATGAAATAAAGCAGATTTAAAGGGTAACTATGCCAGTGACAGGTCTCTATTAAAGTACATCAGATATAATGTAAATAAAGACTTTCCATGAACAAGATGTTTCTGTATATGTATGTGCCACTGGATCATGAGCCAGTAAAGTCCTCTCCTTCCAATGCAAGTGTAGGCTCTTCCCCATTTTCCTTCCTAGAGGGTGCCAGGGAGTTGTTACCTGTAGGTGGGACTTGGCCGGCTCCTGACGCTTATCCAGAGGCCCCATTTGCTTAGGAAGGGCAACAACATTAGTGAAGCGAGTGTTGGTGGAGTAGTGGTGAGCAGAGATGACTTTCACGTAGTTAGTAGAGCTTGACCCTGTAGTCTCCATAGTCTCCATATTCCAGCCATGGATGTTGGGGGCACTGAAGCGCTTCCACTGTGATCCAGAGAGAAGTGCTGAGCTGCATTACAGCCCCCCCCATGCAGGCTCCTCCCATTGCGCATCATGCTAACATTGCTGCTATAGTACTAGGCAGTTCCTACTAGCGCATCTCTGATTCTAGGGTCAAAGGGGTATTAGGGGTATCCATGACTTTCTTCTGCATCCTGAGAAGAACTGCCTCATTAACCCCTGAGTGAGTTAATGGAGAAAAGGACATATGGTTTAGCCGTTAGGATTCCTGGTTTCACCCAAGTGGCCCGGGTTCAACTCCCGTTATGGGAAGTCCAACTTGTTTGCAGGCCATTTGATTGGCTCTGGAAGTCCTTATTTCCTTTTCTGCTACAGTTGGCTTTTGCTGTGATTATATATATATATATATATATTGTACATGTGGGAACCGTGGAAGAGCAGATATGAGATGTTAGCGGTGAGTGTATGTGCTCCTCAGGGCACTGGGTGCTGCGGGTGACTCTGTGGGTGGGGAGAGCATGGGAGTCTGTGAATGGGAGTGCAGTCCTTAGGGTAAATTTATCAAAGAGTGAAGTTAGAGATCACCACAGTCCTCTAGATGAACTTTCACTTTCACCCATTGATAGAAATAGAAATGAATGGAGAGTGGCAGAATTTCACTCTAGAGGACTATCACTCTTTGATAAACATGCCCCCTAGTGAATAAAGTGGCCATGATAAAGTGCATTAGTGGGCTGTTATTAAACATATCCCTATATTACCCCCAGTCCCAAAATTGGAGTGCTGTCACAGGTCTGTATCACCGAGTTGGTGTCAGGTGCCTTCAGGTGTCGGGCTCAATACTGCCCAAAAAGCCCAAAAAATGTATATCACAAAACAAGAGACCTGCGGCACAACTGTTGCAATTGATTAAGTGATTAGTATTTATTCATCTCATAAACAAAACGGCAACGTTTCGGGCCTCCACTGGGCCCTTTATCAAGCCTATTGGTGTAAACATGCGCCAAACATTTATAGTGGAAGAGGGGTGTAGTCACGCCTCTCATCCCTCCCCCAAGGTCAAAGTTCACAGTGTCCATATTGCATTTTCCGTGATTCATAGTCCATAGCAACCATTATCAAAAATATTATTTTCTGTTGGTATGGCATTATCCAGTTACAAAAATTGTATCCCAATTAAAATGTATCAAAAACATTGTAACACACAGTGATAAAAGTGATATTAAAATTGAGACATCCAAAAGCTAAATGTTATAAGGAATTGATCTATACAGGCCTGAGATATCATCTGGCACCCATGTGGCATAAGATACTCAGCACTCTCCATGAGACACTTCATTGTATGTGCAAATTGGTACCGATACTCAGGAAATTTCCTGCAGATCATGCTCCTTTGAAAAAAGAAAAAAGAAATGTTTTGTTTTTAACATATCTCTATTTTTCTTTTTTCAAAGGAGCATGATCTGCAGGAAATTTCCTGAGTATCGGTACCAATTTGCACATACAATGAAGTGTCTCATGGAGAGTGCTGAGTATCTTATGCCACATGGGTGCCAGATGATATCTCAGGCCTGTATAGATCAATTCCTTATAACATTTAGCTTTTGGATGTCTCAATTTTAATATCACTTTTATCACTGTGTGTTACAATGTTTTTGATACATTTTAATTGGGATACAATTTTTGTAACTGTATAATGCCATACCAACAGAAAATAATATTTTTGATAATGGTTGCTATGGACTATGAATCACGGAAAATGCAATATGGACACTGTGAACTTTGACCTTGGGGGAGGGATGAGAGGCGTGACTACACCCCTCTTCCACTATAAATGTTTGGCGCATGTTTACACCAATAGGCTTGATAAAGGGCCCAGTGGAGGCCCGAAACGTTGCCGTTTTGTTTATGAGATGAATAAATACTAATCACTTAATCAATTGCAACAGTTGTGCCGCAGGTCTCTTGTTTTGTGATATTTTTTTATATTACCCCCAGTAGCTGGGCAGCTGAATTGCTCTGGCACAAGGTTAGATTCGTTGTTTTTTGCTTCTACTTCTACACAATGTCCTGAGTCACATTGAGACTTCATTCTGATTAATAAAAGGTTTCTACCAATTCCCACAGTTTATCTGCCCCCAGCAGACACGACTCCAGACTCAAACCCCCCCCCCCTTCCCTACTCAGTAAAGTCTTTACCCACTGCCCAAATCTCCCCGGGGGCAGAATCCACTTCCCACTGAGACTCTGGTGCTTCTACTGCCCCCTAGTGTTGGCTTGTCCCCAATAGATGTGAGGGCCCAGGCCAGTAAGTACATAGAGGTAAATAAATGTATGTGGATCAGTAAATATCAGAGGGATAAAATAGATCAAATAGAATAGAGCAGATAAAGGGGGGCGTGGTTGTCATGGATACAGCCGATAATAAGAAGGAAGAATGGGGGCAAATTAACACTTTGTTATGTGGAGTCACAGAATGGAAATGACCCCACAATTCCACACTAATTATTAATTACTGAAAATCACAAAAGTCTGACTAGGCCTCCTGTAGGGTCAGAACTGGGGGGGCAGGTTGTATCTCTTCTGCCTTCCATCCCAATGTCTGGGGGCTGAGGGTGTGTATGTTCCTTGTACTTATATAGTGTATAATGGAGGGGAGTTGTAAGTGAATAAGAAGAACTGGTGCAGAGGTTTGTGCACTGCTGTTCCGCATAATGAATGACACTGTGACCATGTGACTGCACTGACTGTATCAGTTATGGCTCCTGCAGACACTGAGGTGCATCATATTGATATTATAAATGTGACGTTCCCTCAGGCACACTAAGGGTTAATGCCGGGGGGGGGCAGCCGAGACTTGTTTTGTTCCCTGAGCTGTGGGAATGACGTGGGGAGGAGAGGTCACTGTCCCACTAACACTGAAAAACAACTGCCGGACATTGAGAAACATTGGACCCAGAACTCAACGGACTCACCTTTATTCTTATATTCATCAGTGATGTACAATCAACAGGGGTGTGGGGGGCTGAGTGTGAGGGGCAAGAGAATGGGGTGAGGGGTAAGAGAATGGGGTGAGGGGTAAGAGAATGGGGGTGAGGGGCAAGAGAATGGGGTGAGGGGTAAGAGAATGGGGTGAGGGGTAAGAGAATGGGGTGAGGGGCAAGACAATGGGGGTGAGGGGCAAGAGAATGGGGTGAGGGGTAAGAGAATGGGGTGAGGGGCAAGACAATGGGGGTGAGGAGCAAGAAAATGGGGTGAGGGGTAAGAGAATGGGGGTGAGGGGCAAGAGAATGGGGTGAGGGGTAAGAGAATGGGGTGAGGGGTAAGAGAATGGGGTGAGGGGCAAGACAATGGGGGTGAGGGGCAAGAGAATGGGGTGAGGGGCAAGAGAATGGGGTGAGGGGTAAGAGAATGGGGTGAGGGGTAAGAGGCAGTGAATGGAGACTGAGGGGCAGAAGAAGGGGATGGGGGTTACAATGCACATAGTGGGGTAAGAGCAGGATAATGAGCATCTGCAGGAGGAATAAAAGCTTATGGGACACAGTATTTATTATAACACTTCTATTCCATCAGCAAAACTACAACTCCCATGACCCAGCTAGAGAGGGAAATTCCCAGCCTCTTCCATAAGCTGTAATACAAACAGAACAACAGGACTTTCTACTCTGTAAACTCACGTGCTCCCAGTCTGGATACTCAGAGTTCCCTGTATAACTCAGCCTGCAGCCTTGTGCCTTTATATGGTCACAGAACAACCCCTCAGTGACTTCTAATATCCTTATCATTTACAGTAGGGGGTACATTATCCCTTATAATACATGAGTGATACTCAGAGTTCCCTGTATAACTCAGTCTGCAGCCTTGTGCCTTTATATGGTCACAGAACAACCCCTCAGTGACTTCTAATATCCTTATCATTTACAGTAGGGGGTACATTATCCCTTATAATACATGAGTGATACTCAGAGTTCCCTGTATAACTCAGCCTGCAGCCTTGTGTCTTTATATGGTCACAGAACAACCCCTCAGTGACTTCTAATATCCTTATCATTTACAGTAGGGGGTACATTATCCCTTATAATACATGAGTGATACTCAGAGTTCCCTGTATAACTCAGCCTGCAGCCTTGTGCCTTTATATGGTCACAGAACAACCCCTCAGTGACTTCTAATATCCTTATCATTTACAGTAGGGGGTACATTATCCCTTATAATACATGAGTGATACTCAGAGTTCCCTGTATAACTCAACCTGCAGCCTTGTGTCTTTATATGGTCACAGAACAACCCCTCAGTGACTTCTAATATCCTTATCATTTACAGTAGGGGGTACATTATCCCTTATAATACATGAGTGATACTCAGAGTTCCCTGTATAACTCAGCCTGCAGCCTTGTGCCTTTATATGGTCACAGAACAACCCCTCAGTGACTTCTAATATCCTTATCATTTACAGTAGGGGGTACATTATCCCTTATAATACATGAGTGATACTCAGAGTTCCCTCTATAACTCAACCTGCAGCCTTGTGTCTTTATATGGTCACAGAACAACCCCTCAGTGACTTCTAATATCCTTATCATTTACAGTAGGGGGTACATTATCCCTTATAATACATGAGTGATACTCAGAGTTCCCTGTATAACTCAACCTGCAGCCTTGTGTCTTTATATGGTCACAGAACAACCCCTCAGTGACTTCTAATATCCTTATCATTTACAGTAGGGGGTACATTATCCCTTATAATACATGAGTGATACTCAGAGTTCCCTGTATAACTCAACCTGCAGCCTTGTGCCTTTATATGGTCACAGAACAACCCCTCAGTGACTTCTAATATCCTTATCATTTACAGTAGGGGGTACATTATCCCTTATAATACATGAGTGATACTCAGAGTTCCCTGTATAACTCAGCCTGCAGCCTTGTGCCTTTATATGGTCACAGAACAACCCCTGAGTGACTTCTAATATCCTTATCATTTACAGTAGGGGGTACATTATCCCTTATAATACATGAGTGATACTCAGAGTTCCCTGTATAACTCAGCCTGCAGCCTTGTGCCTTTATATGGCCATAGAACCCCCTCAGTGACCTCTAATATCCTTATCATTTACAGTAGGGGGTACATTATCCCTTATAATACATGAGTGATACTCAGAGTTCCCTGTATAACTCAGCCTGCAGCCTTGTGCCTTTATATGGTCACAGAACAACCCCTCAGTGACTTCTAATATCCTTATCATTTACAGTAGGGGGTACATTATCCCTTATAATACATGAGTGATACTCAGAGTTCCCTGTATAACTCAGCCTGCAGCCTTGTGCCTTTATATGGTCACAAAACAACCCCTCAGTGACTTCTAATATCCTTATCATTTACAGTAGGGGGTACATTATCCCTTATAATACATGAGTGATACTCAGAGTTCCCTGTATAACTCAGCCTGCAGCCTTGTGCCTTTATATGGTCACAGAACAACCCCTCAGTGACTTCTAATATCCTTATCATTTACAGTAGGGGGTACATTATCCCTTATAATACATGAGTGATACTCAGAGGACCCTGTATAACTCAGCCTGCAGCCTTGTGCCTTTATATGGTCACAGAACAACCCCTCAGTGACTTCTAATATCCTTATCATTTACAGTAGGGGGTACATTATCCCTTATAATACATGAGTGATACTCAGAGTTCCCTGTATAACTCAGCCTGCAGCCTTGTGCCTTTATATGGTCACAGAACAACCCCTCAGCGACTTCTAATATCCTTATCATTTACAGTAGGGGGTACATTATCCCTTATAATACATGAGTGATACTCAGAGTTCCCTGTATAAATCAGCCTGCAGCCTTGTGCCTTTATATGGTCACAGAACAACCCCTCAGTGACTTCTAATATCCTTATCATTTACAGTAGGGGGTATGTGTCATTAGGAACATGTATGTGGCCCCTGTAGCAGGTAAGTACCATATAAACAGTAAGATTGTGGGAGAGGGTGTATATCAGGGAAGAGTGGGGGTGATTATGGGAGGGAAGGACAGTTGTGAACAAACAGGGAACACAGAGAGATTGAAGTTTAACCTGGTTGTTTAATGATTGGCAGAATAATCTGATAAGAATGAGACAAACAAGTGACTCTGCTACAAGAGAGACAGACTCGCTGCATGGAGAGACACACAGGCTCGGCCGGGAACACTCACATACAGAACAGACAGCTGTGTAAGTACTGAGAGATTACTGGGTCAGTAAAGAGACAGCATGAGATTCTCTGTTACACGACTGAGAGACAGACCAGTAAAGAGACAGCTGGGGGTGATAAACTGCAATGTAAAATAATAAATATAGAGAGAGAGACTGACAGAACAGATATAATGCATGAGACAGACAGAGGGACAGACTGGTCTGGAGTGAGAGAACAAGAGATGTCCCCAGAGACTGCAGAGCAAGAGACCTCTCTAAATTAGATGATAAGCACCCCCCCCCCACGCTGACTTTTTGGAAATGACATGAGAAATGGTGTCACTATCTGTATAACAATGTGTAGTACCACTGGGTATACTGGTACCAATGTCTCCCTTAACCCCCTGAGACCCACTAGTACTGGAGAGTCAGTTCTGCAGGTACAACTGAGAGTCCATGTGTTCTGCACAGGGAACTGTAATAACCAGCAAAGGCTCGGGGATTGGGCAGTTCAGGCTGATACAATATCGTGGTCCCTGGAGTCAGTAGCACTTTGGACTCTGAGGGAATAACGTTCACCTCTCTAAGTTTCTAATTAACCTTAAACGTAGCAAATTAGTTTCACTGAAGCAGTTTCTTCTTATGGGATTTATCTCTGTTGCTGAATTCCCATTTATACCATATAATATCCCCCCCTTACCTGCCTCTTAACTGCCCCCCTTTATATATTTATATATAGTGATCATATCCCCCTTATATATTTATATATAGTGATCATATCCCCCTTATATATTTATATATAGTGATCATACCCCCTTATATATTTATATATAGTGATCATATACCCCTTATATATTTATATATAGTGATCATATCCCCTTATATATTTATATATAGTGATCTTATCCCCTTATATATTTATATATAGTGATCTTATCCCCTTATATATTTATATATAGTGATCATATCCCCTTATATATTTATATATAGTGATCATATCCCCTTATATATTTATATATAGTGATCATATCCCCCTTATATATTTATATATAGTGATCATATCCCCCTTATATATTTATATATAGTGATCATACCCCCTTATATATTTATATATAGTGATCATATACCCCTTATATATTTATATATAGTGATCATATCCCCTTATATATTTATATATAGTGATCATATCCCCTTATATATTTATATATAGTGATCATATCCCCTTATATATTTATATATAGTGATCATATCCCCTTATATATTTATATATAGTGATCATATCCCCTTATATATTTATATATAGTGATCATATCCCCCTTATATATTTATATATAGTGATCTAACAACCTTCTCTGTACTTTCTCTCTTTTAGTAGTTGTATAATCTGCAGAGAGAAGCATGAGAGGCACAAGGAAGTATCAGCATGTGATCGAGACCCCTGACCCAGGGAAATGGGAGGTGAGTATGAGGCTGTGATTTACTTTTGTTCATGGGGTTGGTAGTTGCAATGGGGGGGAGGGGCACTGTACCTACCAATGCAGTAACTGACCAATCAGATGTTGTCTATCATTAAAGTAAACTGCACTAGATGAGTGAAAGCTGGCTTCTGATATCTGATTGGTTACTCTGGGCGGGTAAAACTTTGTCCCACACTGGGTTCCTCGCTTTTCTCTTTGATACTTGGAACATGATGAAATTCAGATAAATGACAACATGATTGGCTGGAAGGTTGTTGCCCAGGCTTCACTTGATGCCAATGTTTCTCACAGAGAAAACCAGAGGAACGTTTCCTTTGGGGTTGGTTGATCTTTAGGAATTGTGTGTCCCTGATACTCCTGCCAATTAACGACCAAAGGGCAAATGAATTGGGACTTATTGGCTGACATGTTTTGTATTGGCCACACCCTGCTATGCCCCTAGTGACTCCCCCAATCTCCTCCCACTCAAACATGCTGTTATTGTAACTTCCTGTTTGTGACACAGAGCATTTCCTGATTAAGCCACTTCACTTCCTAATCCAACAACATCACTTCCTGTTAATGTAACTTCCTGTTTGTGACACAGAGCATTTCCTGATTAAGCCACTTCACTTCCTGATCCAACAACATCACATCCTGTTTCTCATACACCACTTCTTATGTCATATGCAATTGTAACCCTTTCGACACCCCTTTGTCGGTGTTACACTCCACGTGTGGCGCTTACCTGATGGCACGGGACAAACCTGAGCCACTCCGTAGTGGTATTGGGAGAGACAGGGTACCTGGTACAGTGCCTCTACCTAGTGGGATCCGGGAATGCACCTACGGGTGGCCCCACTGGGAATACAGTAATTACACACACAGTATTGGTTAAACTGAATACATTTTTATCTAACATAAATGGGCAGCTAGTACAGGCAGTACTCCTAACCAGTGGCAATAGGGCCTTACTAACTAACTTGCTTACACAATCGGTCTAGCTAATTAAAGAAGGCAAAGTCCTTTAAAGGAGAAGGAAAGCTACAGAGGCAGTTTATTACCAATAAATTAACTGCAATAGTGCAAGCTATAACACTTTATTTATTCTGTGGAATGCTTTACCATACCTGAGTAACTAGCTCTAGACACTGTCTTTGTTTGTTTAGGATAGCAGCTGCCATATTAGCTCGGTGTGACATCACTTCCTGCCTGAGTCTCTCCCTGCTTTCTTATAGTTTTGGGCTCAGATTACAGCAGGGAGGGGATGGGGGTGGAGCAAACTGAGCTTTCTGATAAAGCTTACTCAGTTTTAAACTTTCCTCTGTATCTTAAGCGCTTCTTTAGGGTACTGTCCCTTTAAACAGGATACTCACACAAATCCTCTTTGGATACTTTAGAGTCTCTCCAGGTGAGTCCAGCACAGTCAGACATACAGTGAGACTAGCAGCCCCTTTGGATGCTCAGATAGGAATCTCCTGCTGGTTATTCCTCCAGTCTGGATTCCTCTCACACTCTCTGTCTCTCCAGACACAGTATGTGGCTTCCCTGTGCCAGTCTGATCCAAATGAATGTGGTGCAGCCTCTCAGCTCTCTGGTCCCACCAGCAGCTCTCTGGCCTCTCTCTGTCTCCACCATGCGGCTCTCTATGCCAGGCTCTCTTCTTTTGCCAGTCTCTGTGACTTCCTCTTCCTGCCTGCCACTCACTAGCTGCTGTGTCACTTCCTGTTGCACTGAGATCACTGAACAGCTGGTTGCTAGGTAACAGCTTACAGCTCACACACACAGGCTCTGGGATTGATCTCATACAGGGATAAATACAGGGGTTTTGCACTAATTCCCTACACAATTCAATTATATTTTGGTGCCACAAAATGAGTGAAAGAGAAATGTTGTGTGTGTGTGAGATTCTGTGGAGTCTATAGACCTGCCAGGGGCATCACAATAACACAATCATCCCCTGGGCCAGGGAGGTGTGAGGGGCCCTAGGGCTCTGATCACTTTCACTAGAGGTTTATGTTTAATGTCAGGGGGCCCTAAAATGATTGTGCTGTGGGGTCAGTAGGTCCTTGTTACACTCGTGTCCCAGGATTGGTTGTGACCAAGGGCAGGAGAACACAAGGGCCCCATTCACTGTTTCTATTCCCAGCTGGCGGGATACGAGGAATCTCTGCCAATCAGTGAGAAGTCCAACCCCATGACGCGGGAGCTGGATAAAGCCGACCCCTCCCAGTTGGTGCAGCTCCTGAGAGACTGTGATGCCGAGATATTCCAGGAGGAAGATGAGAATCTCATTCATTATCATGTGAGTGTCAGGGTGGGCCCAATGGGAGCCACACTCTGCTTTATTATAGGGGCCAATAATACAATGTATTCTCTGATTGGTTCATACTGGGAACTGACTGCCGTATCACCATGTATTGGCATGTATTGGCATGTATTGGAATGTATTAAAATGTATTGGCATGTATTGGCATGTATTGGCATGTATTGGAATGTATTAAAATGTATCGGCATGTAGTGGCATGTATTGGCATGTATTGGAATGTATTGGAATGTATTGGAATGTATTGGCATGTATCGGCATGTATCGGCATGTATCGGCATGTATTGGCATGTATTGGCATGTATTGGAATGTATTGGAATGTATCGGCATGTATCGGCATGTATCGGCATGTATCAGCATGTATTGGCATGTATTGGCATGTATTGGAATGTATCAGCATGTATTGGCATGTATTGGCATGTATCGGCATGTATCGGCATGTATTGGAATGTATTGGCATGTATCGGCATGTATCGGCATGTATCGGCATGTATTGGCATGTATTGGCATGTATTGGAATGTATTGGAATGTATCGGCATGTATCGGCATGTATCGGCATGTATCAGCATGTATCGGCATGTATTGGAATGTATTGGAATGTATCGGCATGTATTGGCATGTATCGGCATGTATCGGCATGTATTGGAATGTATTGGAATGTATCGGCATGTATTGGCATGTATTGGCATGTATCGGCATGTATCGGCATGTATTGGAATGTATTGGAATGTATTGGAATGTATTGGAATGTATCGGCATGTATTGGCATGTATTGGCATGTATTGGAATGTATTGGAATGTATCAGCATGTATTGGCATGTATTGGCATGTATCGGCATGTATCGGCATGTATTGGAATGTATTGGAATGTATCGGCATGTATTGGCATGTATCGGCATGTATTGGAATGTATTGGAATGTATTGGAATGTATCGGCGTGTATTGGCATGTATTGGCATGTATCGGCATGTATTGGAATGTATTGGAATGTATTGGAATGTATCGGCATGTATTGGCATGTATTGGAATGTATTAAAATGTATCGGCATGTATTGGAATGTATTGGAATGTATTGGAATGTATCGGCATGTATTGGCATGTATCGGCATGTATCGGCATGTATTGGAATGTATTGGCATGTATTGGAATGTATTGGAATGTATTGGCATGTATTGGCATGTATTGGCATGTATTGGAATGTATTAAAATGTATCGGCATGTATTGGAATGTATTGGAATGTATTGGCATGTATTGGCATGTATCGGCATGTATTGGCATGTATCGGCATGTATCGGCATGTATCGGCATGTATTGGCATGTATCGGCATGTATCGGCATGTATCGGCATGTATTGGAATGTATTGGAATGTATTGGCATGTAGTGGCATGTATTGACATGTATTGGAATGTATTGGCATGTATCGGCATGTATCGGCATGTATCGGCATGTATTGGAATGTATTGGAATGTATCGGCATGTATTGGCATGTATCGGCATGTATCGGCATGTATTGGAATGTATTGGAATGTATCGGCATGTATTGGCATGTATTGGCATGTATCGGCATGTATCGGCATGTATTGGAATGTATTGGAATGTATTGGAATGTATTGGAATGTATCGGCATGTATTGGCATGTATTGGCATGTATTGGAATGTATTGGAATGTATCAGCATGTATTGGCATGTATTGGCATGTATCGGCATGTATCGGCATGTATTGGAATGTATTGGAATGTATCGGCATGTATTGGCATGTATCGGCATGTATTGGAATGTATTGGAATGTATTGGAATGTATCGGCGTGTATTGGCATGTATTGGCATGTATCGGCATGTATTGGAATGTATTGGAATGTATTGGAATGTATCGGCATGTATTGGCATGTATCGGCATGTATCGGCATGTATTGGAATGTATTGGCATGTATTGGAATGTATTGGAATGTATTGGCATGTATTGGCATGTATTGGCATGTATTGGAATGTATTAAAATGTATCGGCATGTATTGGAATGTATTGGAATGTATTGGCATGTATTGGCATGTATCGGCATGTATTGGCATGTATCGGCATGTATCGGCATGTATCGGCATGTATTGGCATGTATCGGCATGTATCGGCATGTATCGGCATGTATTGGAATGTATTGGAATGTATTGGCATGTAGTGGCATGTATTGACATGTATTGGAATGTATTGGCATGTATCGGCATGTATCGGCATGTATCGGCATGTATTGGAATGTATTGGAATGTATTGGCATGTATCGGAATGTATCGGCATGTAGTGGAATGTATTGGAATGTATTGGCATGTATTGGCATGTAGTGGCATGAATTGGCATGCTGCAGACTGCATAATGGGAATTATCAATAATCTATTAGTCCTGATTGTGGATTGGTCTGACTTGGTTTGGCCCCTGGTTGTCCCAAGATGAGCCCATGATGATTAATGTTCTCTCTCCCCTCACAGAGACTGTACAGCGAGTCGGTGCTGAAGACAATGGGGGATGTAGCAAAGAGAGTGCAGGAGGTATTAAAGGTGAGTACAGGGAAGTGTGGGCTCCATGGCTCAGGGGTCCCTACTGTTTATGGAATATGGAGCAGGAAGTAGTGGTGAAATTCCCTAATAAAGTCCCAGGTATTGGGGTTCCATGGTTGGACATTTACTGATTTGAGTGAAAATGGGAAATCAAACAGGAGAAACCTCTGCCTGCTCTTTTTGCCTTTATATGAGATAAGGGCTGATCATTAGACTGATGCAGAATGCACTGGTATTTATACAGCCATGCGTTCACTTCATCAAACAGGAGAAATACCAATTAACCATTCATGAATGTTCTTACAGAAATGACAGAAGAGACAAATAGAAGCTGACACAAGTTTATTTATTCCTACTTCATGGGGCCCCTGGGGAAAGAATCCACTGGGCAGAGAAATAAAGGTCTTGTTTTGAATTATGACTTTTCAACCTGTTTCTTCCCAGAATCCTGATGACAGTCTGGTGGTTCTGAGTGGCTGTGGGACCTCCGGGCGGCTGGCCCTTTTACTTGCTGTAAGTGCACCACAGGGGCTTCTGGGACTAGATCAGTCTGATGCCAATTTACATGGGGTGGGAGATGGAGTCTGTGACTCAGGCAGTGGGTGGGATTAAAACACTAAGATTAACAGGAGGAGCAATGGATATGATTGGAGCACTCTGATGGTGTCTCAGAGGGGGAGGGGCAAGGAGTGTGTAACTCAAGCAGTGGGTGGGACTAGAACATATATTGCTTATAAAGGGGAGGAGTAAGGAGTGTGTAACTCAAGCAGTGGGTGGGACTAGAACATATATTGCTTATAAAGGGGAGGAGTAAGGAGTGTGTAATTCAAGCAGTGGGAGGGACTAGAATATATATTGCTTATAAAGGGGAGGGGCAAGGAGTGTGTAACTCAAGCAGTGGGAGGGACTAGAATATATATTGCTTATAAAGGGGAGGGGTAAGGAGTCTGTAAGTCAAGCAGTGGGAGGGACTAGAATATATATTGCTTATAAAGGGGAGGGGCAAGGAGTGTGTGACTCAAGCAGTGGGAGGGACTAGAATATATATTGCTTATAAAGGGGAGGGGCAAGGAGTGTGTAACTCAAGCAGTGGGAGGGACTAGAATATATATTGCTTATAAAGGGGAGGGGCAAGGAGTGTGTAACTCAAGCAGTGGGAGGAACTAGAATATATATTGCTTATAAAGGGGAGGGGCAAGGAGTGTGTAACAGGCAGTGGGTGGGATTAGAACATATATTGCTAATAAAGGGGAGGGGTAAGGAGTCTGTAAGTCAAGCAGTGGGAGGGACTAGAATATATATTGCTTATAAAGGGGAGGGGCAAGGAGTGTGTAACTCAAGCAGTGGGAGGGACTAGAATATATATTGCTTATAAAGGGGAGGGGTAAGGAGTCTGTAAGTCAAGCAGTGGGAGGGACTAGAACATATATTGCTTATAAAGGGGAGGGGCAAGGAGTGTGTAACTCAAGCAGTGGGAGGGACTAGAATATATATTGCTTATAAAGGGGAGGGGTACGGAGTCTGTAAGTCAAGCAGTGGGAGGGACTAGAATATATATTGCTTATAAAGGGGAGGGGCAAGGAGTGTGTGACTCAAGCAGTGGGAGGGACTAGAATATATATTGCTTATAAAGGGGAGGGGCAAGGAGTGTGTAAGTCAAGCAGTGGGAGGAACTAGAATATATATTGCTTATAAAGGGGAGGGGCAAGGAGTGTGAAACTCAAGCAGTGGGCGGGATTAGATGTTTGATCATTTAATTGCTAATAAAAAGTAAAACTTGGGAATGTTTTTCCTTTTCAGAATTCCTTCAATGGACTCTTGAAGGGGCTGCACAAGACCCCCTGTTACTGCTACATCATGTCGGGAGGGGACAGGTGAGTGAGATTCTGAATTGAATCAAAACAGTTGTGATTGTGGCTATTTTACATCATTACTGCCCCTCTGGTGGCAACTGGGGACCTGCAACTAAGTGGGAGCAGAAATAATGGTGCAATTCAGTTACAACATCTTTCCTAGAAGGAACCCCAAATCACCAATACACAGTGACCCCCTGTTCTTGTTCCGCAGATCGATTGTCACCTCTCAGGAATCTTCAGAAGATAACCCCCAGCTGGGGGCCCAGGAATTAGAGAAGGTAGGTTGCTCTCAGCAGGGACAGTGGGGTGCACATGTCTGTACCCCACATTAATAGGAAAACAACTTGTCTACTGTTACTATTATTTTATTCACCAGTGATCGAGTGTCCCCCAATCTATGAATTGATAATACACTGGGGGCAATTAGCTGAGTGAATTCCAGCTCAGACTATTTGTGCCTCAATGTCTAATGGACTGGTCCCATATTGTTCTTTTTACATTAAACCAAATGTTTACACTGAGCCCTTTAAATAACGACTGACCGACAGTTTGGAACTTGCAGGTGTGTGAGGGGAAGAAGAACGTGCTGTTTATTGGCATTTCCTGCGGCTTGTCTGTGAGTATCACATATAGTCATTGTGTGGGTCGCTTGTGGTCAGGCTGAGACCTCGTGGGTCGCTTGTGGGCAGGCTGAGACCTCCTGGGTCGCTTGTGGGCAGGCTGAGACCTCGTGGGTCGCTTGTGGGCAGGGCTGCCGTCAGAAATCGTGGGGCCACAACACAACAATATTTTTTGGGCACCCTTCGCCCCCCCCCTTCCCCACCCATCACTACAAGGGCCCCTAAAAAGTATTAAAAAACATAAAAACATAGTATAATAAAGTTATATAAACTAAATTCTTGGACAAGGACAAGTTATATAAAAAACTTGTAAGGGGGGCCCTGGCGCCAATTTTTTTTTTGAAAAAAAAATTTTTTTGGAGCCCCAATTTTTTAACTTGTAAAGGGGGCCCTTCGCACCAATGCTTTTTAAAAAAAACTTTTATGGGGGGCCCTGGCACCAATGTTTTTTGTTTTTAAACTTATAAGGGGGCCCTGACCATCAATAGCTTTTCATAACTTGTGTGTGTGTGGGGAGGTTACTTTTTAGCGCTGATGTCTGTGTGGTCTTTTAACTGTGACATGGCGTGGGCGGGGTCTGGGGCGGGGCTTGGGCACCAGGATGGGGGGGCCGCCAAAAAATGGGGCCCCGTGATTTCTAATCGCGGCCCTGTTCATGGGTCGGTTGTGGGTTATGCTGTAACTGGTGGATCCCTTGTGCATACCTCCCAACATTTTGGAAGTAAAAAGAGGGACAAAAAAATTTTTTCCGCACGTAGCACAGCAATTATTTTGACCACACCCCTTTCTGTGGCCACACCCCCTAATTACCATGTTCGTTTTACAAAATTTGGCAGGTTATGAGAGTTTGAAAATACTTCTCCTTATCTAAACTGTGTTTTTGTGTCTCAAAATTGTTACAAAGTATCTTATTTGCACCTGTTGGCTGTTCTGGGCTGCTAAAAGCCAATTAAGTGAGAAACTTTGTTTCTTTTTCTGGCTGTTCAGTGCAGAGAAAAGAGGGACTTTCCAGTACAAATGAGGGTTGAGCTGTCAAAAGAGGGACTGTCCCTCCGAAAAAGGGACAGTTGGGAGGTATGCCCTTGTGGCTGCTGCCATACACTATATATGTCAGGGTAACTACACACAGCAATGATTAACCATTTATGCCCCATATGTGATAAAACAAATTTTTAATCTGGAGGAAAAATCTGAACTGTTATTTAGATGCTTAGATGTCTCTCAATGCCCCTTTCCTACATGTTGCACCAAATGTATTTTACTGATAACCTTTTGTCTCTCTGTTTAATGCTAAGTATAACCAGTCTGCATTCCAGGGTCACTGACCCCCACTGTGGGGCAAACAAAGCCAGGACCCTCTGTGATACAATACACAGATTTGTTCCCATCTTCCCACTGCAAGAGTTGTGTTCCGTCTGGAACCTATACTTCAACCAAACTGGGCATGCTCACTAAATGGCACCCCATTGGCCCAGCAGTATTAGCTGTGATTGGCCCTATCACAATGCAGGATTGGTTTGGTCTTTATAATGCCCCCCACCCCCAGAATGTCATGTAATTGGCCCATCTGGAAGTATCAATCCCTGTTCTGCATTTACGTCAGGGGCTGTTCCCTTTCTGGCTACTAAGTTGGCTACCAAGAATTCCAAATTGTTAGTCTTTTTGTACAAATGGACAGGCTGGAACCATCACAGCTGTACCCACATGTTCCAGTGACCAGTAGTATCAGTGCCCGACCCTGGCATCATGTTGTAGGCAGGACCACTAAATGCCAGCTGGCTACCATAAATACTCTGGGAAACTCTTAACAATGGATCCACAATAAAGAACTTCATTCCCTAAAGGAGTTGTACTTGTAAGTCCTACCGTATGCCCTCGCCTCTCACAGCTTGGTGTTGTTACACCATAGAACATAGAGCCCATGACACCCTCATATAAAGACCCGCTGGCACCGTGGATTCCATTTGGCTCCATTACTCAGGGTAGAGGGAGAAGAAGTGGATTCGGGGACTAATCTTGCTGTGTCTGTTCCATCAGGCTCCGTTCATCGCTGGTCAGTTGGATTTCTGCATGAGGCACCTGGATGTTTACCTGCCGGTGTTGGTGGGATTTAACCCAGTCAGTATGGCCAGGTGGGCTGAGAGAGGAGCTTCTTGCCTCCCTGTGACTGGGCCTTACTGGTGCCTAATGGTTTCTTGTGCTGCTCACCCCTAGGAACGAGCGCATCGAGGGCTGGCACTCCAGTTTCCGACAAGTGGCCGAACGGCTCCAGACCCTGCACGACTCTCAGAAGGGCTTCATTCTCAATCCGGCAGTGGGGGTAAGTGTGCCGGCCAGTGTTGTCATGGTTACAAGTCATTCTTGCCTGTAGAGCAGGGATCCCCAACCTTTTCAACATGTGAGCAACATTTAGTAAAAGGATTTGGGGAGCAACACAAGCATGAAAAATGTTCATGGGGTTCCAAATAAGTGCTGTGATTGGCCATTTAGTAGCCCCTATGTGGATTGTCAGCCTACATTGAGTCTCTGTTTGACAGTACAACTGGTTTTTATACAACTAAAACTTGTTCAAAAAAAATTACCTGCTTTGAGACCACTGGGAGCAACATCCAAGGGGTTGGAGAGTAACATGTTACTCATGAGCAACTGGTTGGGGATCACTGGTCTAGAGCCATATGAATAGATATAGATTGAGCAAACCCAGTGATGGTGCCCTGTCTGTGACCTGCTTGTACAGTCCATACTATAAATGCTTCAAACAACCGCACTAAAAATAACAAAGAAGTTTATTAAATGTTCCAGAGCCGTCCTCAGGAATGAAATAACCCCCACAGCCGTGATGCATAAAATACACAAAATGGCACCAAGGCCTTATCAGTGATGTCATCACCTACTGTGTTATGTCACTTCTCAAAAGGAATCGTGTGCATCCCACTTTATCACATGAACAAAAAACATTTAGGGGCCGATTCATCAATAGTCGAATATCGAGGGTTAATTAACCCTCGATATTCGACTGGGAACTAAAATCGTTCGACTTCGAATATCGAAGTCGAACGATTTAGCGCTAATCCTGCGTTCGATCGTTCGAAGGATTTTTCGTTCGATCGAACGATTAAATCCTTCGAATCGAACGATTCGAACGATTTAAATCCAACGATCGAAGGAAAATCCTTCGATCAAAAAAAGGTTAGCAAGCCTATGGGGACCTTCCCCATAGGCTAACATTGACTTCGGTAGCTTTTAGCTGCCGAAGTAGGGGGTCGAAGTTTTTTTTAAAGGGAAAGTACTTCGACTATCGAATGGTCGAATAGTCGAACGATTTTTACTTCGAATCGTTCGATTTCGTTCGAATTCGAACGAATTTAACCAATTCGATGGTCGAAGTACCCCAAAAATACTTCGAAATTCGAATTTTTTTCATTCGAATCCTTCACTCGAGCTTAGTGAATCGGCCCCTGAAAGTATTCGTTTAGAAAGGAAATAGACGAAATAAAGTGGGACAAGAAATAATACCCCCTTCTCCGGTGTTTGTTCTGTCCCACTGGGGGGGGATAAGTGTAATAAATATATGTTCTGGGGTCAGGTCTAAGTTTGTCATTTCTCACTGGAGGAAGGTCTATTATTTATTGTCACATTCATTAATTCACACTTTATTTCGTTTATTTCCTTTCTAAACTCATACTTCTATTTTTATTTTCTTTGATATTTTTCTAAAAAAAAAAAAAGTAATGTGCGATTCTTTGGTTTGAAGCATTTAAAGATACAGATCAGATAGAAATTAGAATAATCTAATGGTGAGGGAATGATGGCGCCTCACACTACAGAGAAGCGGCTTCAGCAGATCCCAGGCTCATGTATCTGGGCACCTTCATAGGTCCATGTCACCCATAGGTGCCCACCCTTACACTACTGGAACTCACTGTTGCCTCTTACGGATTTGGCTGCTGCTCCCTTTCAATAAAGGATTACCCATAACCCACCCTGGGCCATCAGGGATCTTCTGCCTCTCACAGGGCTTGGCTCAACTCTCATGGGGACGTTCTACACATACCTACATACATCTACCTGCTCTACTGTATAGGTGCCCCCCAATTCCTTACTGACAATGTGAATTCCCAATTCAACCCACTGGGCTGATAACTAATTATAGATGGAAATAATTTATTGAGAGTGAAATCTTGCCCATCCCACTATAGCAATGACCATTCTGGTATGTAACTCTGCTGAGCATTGTGGGAGTTGTAGTACAGCAGGAGTACATTATCCAAGGCTTCTCTCTTGTCTTCCAGCCTGAAGGAGTGAGTGGTTCCTCGCGGATGAAGGGGGGAAGTGCCACCAAGATCCTTCTGGAGACTCTGTTGCTGGTGGCCCACAAGGCTGAGTCCAATGTGCCGGTGACTGAGAAGTGAGTGGGAAGACAATATTCGGGTGCAGTAGAACTAAAGTCCAGGGGAACCTGCTAGACCTCAGCCCTTGTGGTATAGGATTAGGGGCGCAGGGGAACTGAATGGGCCTGAATCTATTGATATCTGCTTGGTGTTGGGTGAGTCCTGATCTCCAGTCTTGTTTCCCACCCACATTCCCAGGGCTGCTCCCAAGAAACTGTCTGGGGTCCAGTGTGTGCCCATTACAAGGCTGTGGGTTCATATCAGCATGGTGACTAGGGGCTGATATGATTTGGGGGGCTACACTGTCATCTCAAGTGGGGAAAGTAGCAGAGGGGCAGAAAAGGAGTTGTGGGCCCACCAGCTGACTGGGTGCCTCATGTTTCAGGTGCCTGTTGGAAATTCTCAGGACATATGAGAGGGCCCACAAGGTCACCTACTCCCAGAGCAAGAAAATTGCAGCCCTGATGAAACAGACGGCAACAAGGTAGGTGGCACCCACATAAGAACAGGTAGATATGGGATGTTGGGGGGCTATTTAATATAAGGATACAGGCTGTATATGGGGTGCTCTTACAGTCACATACAGGTTGTTCCATGTGGGGAACTGTCACTAATTGATATAGGTTGTACATCTGGGGGGGCTTGAATATGGCCGAGCTAATAATGTGCCCCCTGATTTGCAGCCTACAGAAAAAGGGCCATCTGTACATCCTCGGCTGGGGCACCCTGGGGCTAGTGGGCATAATGGATGCAGTGGAGTGTGTGCCCACCTATCAGGCAGGTAAGTGACATATCTGGGCCATAATCTCAGGTATTTTGGTTCTGTTTCCCCAAATCTTCTGACCCCCAACCTGCGCCCTTCCATGTATAGGAGAACAAAAGGTAGAGTTCCGCACATCGGGGTACTTTAAAGCTTTGATCTTTATTCATCCATATTTAAAAGACACGCAGCAGGGTTGCTTAACGCGTTTCGGGCACAGCTGCCCTTAATCATTAGGATAAAGGAACACTGGTAAATAGATAAGGGCAACCACGACCTGTAGTGATGGACTTCTGGTATTAAATTATACATTAGATCACATGGATACCATGGTTACCTATATACCTACAAAACCAATACAATGGAAAAATGTGCAGAATTCTGGATATTTACCTTAAATAACTGTAATCCACATGGACTGAACACCAGATTTGATATTTCTCACTTTGTATAAATGAATAGATTTTTTGTTTATATTTTTCTGGTTTATTATTTCACGTTTGTGTTTGATTGGATACTTTCAATCTTTTTATTCTGCACATTTTTTCATTGTATCGTTTTTGTAGGTATATAGGTATACATGGTATTCATGTGATCTAATGTATAATTTAATACCAGAAGTCCATCACTACAGGTCGTGGTTGCCCTTATCTATTTACCAGTGTTCCTTTATCCTTATGATTAAGGGCAGATGTGCCCGAAACGCGTTAAGCAACCCTGCTGCGTGTCTTTTAAATATGGATGAATAAAGATCAAAGCTTTAAAGTACCCCGATTTGCGGAACTCTACCTTTTGTTCTCCTATTGTATGCGGCGTGGGACACCAAGGGAATCCAGTACCGGCTATATACTTTCAAGCTGACACATTTCTACCTTGTGATTTGCAATGAGTCGGAGCGATTATATTTATTTCCCTTCCATGTATAGACTCACCTCTCATATATATATATATATACATGTATGTGAAAATGCTCCAGTGCTTGGTTGTGTGACTGTGACCTTGCTATTGGTGTAGTTCTGCTGGGGCCCTTAGATACCAGGGCCCGGGTACAGATAGAACACTGATGCTCAGCCATAAGCCACTATTACTAACTCATTCATCTGGTGGCAAATTCTACTGCACCAGTGTCATTGGGTCCAGTCAGAACGTTTCCTCTGCTGAGTGCGCCTGTGTATGGCCACCCTTAGCCTCACTGTACCTGCCCCGGGCACTTATGGGAGGTAAGTAGCAGAACAGGATTCTTGCCTCTGCCTTAGGTGACACTTTGTAATAACAATGTGCTACATCACACTCCAAAGCTGCTTGTCATGCTGGGAGCTGTAGTTTAATAGTGGTTGGAAGAGAGTGATTGGAATAATTGCAGCAGTATGAGATGTATAAGGGGCACACCATGGGCCCTATGGGTATAAACATATACATGGCATAT
Source organism: Xenopus laevis (assembly GCF_017654675.1). Taxonomy (NCBI): domain Eukaryota; kingdom Metazoa; phylum Chordata; class Amphibia; order Anura; family Pipidae; genus Xenopus; species Xenopus laevis. The sequence goes on along the minus strand of NC_054379.1, from coordinate 170,562,090 downwards.
CCCTCCCCTCTTTATCTGCACATAACAAGCCAACTAGAACAAAAACCCACATCCATCAGGTTCAACCCTTCCAAACACTTTACCGACGACCCCTCAGGAAGGCAAAGAAGAAAAGGAATTGGATAATTCTGATGCTCAGGATGAAACCCCAAAATGATTCTTTCAATCTGTTATAGATCTTTCCTCTGCCGAGCCCCACCCCCACAATTCCCAGTTACTTACTGGCTGAGGCTTCTGGGAGTTCGTTTTTTGTTCTACAAAATTAACCCCAATTATGAACCTGTGATTGGCAACCGGGAAACGGATCTTGGCTGCCAAAGGGGTATTTCTCATTTGTACAGGATTGGGGGGTGATCAAGGGGTAAGGGGAATTCTCTACGAGTGTATTTCTATGTCGGGCAGTTCAGTGGGTGGATGGGAAGTGACACGTGGCCCAACAGGAGAGTGAGTGGCACAACAATAACTGTGGGACAAACACCAGTCGGGGGCACCCACACCTGTCTGGCTCCACAGGAAAAGCCTCAGGGTCACTTACCCTCCCTGTACCCACCAATGAATGTACCAATGAGTGACCTGATGTTATTGCTATTGGAACAGACTGGAGGGACGTGCGTGGGTTTATCACTGGCGGTTACCACTCCATAGAGAACAAGGAAGGGGATCTCTCGTCACTGGTAAGTAGCGACTTCTGCAACAGAAATGATGTGGGGGGCACCTGGGAAATGAGCCTCAGTCTGTGTTACCTGTGCAGAGTGGGGGGTTCAGATATTCAGGCTTGGGTTCTACTGGGTCAGTACCTGGGTACTAGTTGGAGGGTGACCCAGCTATTTTATTGGCTGCTCTTCGGTGCACAATGGGTTCAGTTACAGTCAGGTGTATGCAGGTTAGTAGCTATGACTATCACTGGGCACAGGGCAAGCACTAACCTCTCTCACTGGCAGGGACCCGAGTTCTCCATCTCCCATGAAGACTTTGTGAAGAACGTTCTCCCCTCAGTGTCAGAAACAGACACCGTCCTGCTCATCTTCACTCTGGATGGTGAGTTCCATATGGACCTACCTACAAGCATTTCCTATGTACATCTCTCATGGACTTTCCCTTCCCCCCCACTGTAACATATTGCCCAGGACCCCATACATTCTCAGACGGTAGACCACAGAATTCAGGCCCTGTGATAGGATAAGGACCCCAACAGTAAAGGTTCCAATCCCCTCAGCAAGATGAAGGCCCCTATCCAACACGAATGTGTATTCAGAGCACAAAGCCAAATCCTGACTATTTAACCCAAAACAAAGCGTGTCTGTGCCCAGCCAGAACCAGAACTCACCAGTCCAGTAACATAAGGAAATATCTGGTGTGTGTTCCAATAAACAGAGGGAGTTGGGAAGCACCGAAACCAACAAGGCTACTGTGTCCCACAAATGTGTCAACAACTTCTGGACTGGAAGTACAATGAAGGGCTCAGTATAAGCACCATGTGACTATTATGGAATGGGGGGGTGGGTAAGGAACCAGTCCAGCATGGCATCAGTTGGATCATCAGCAGAGTGGGCATCTCTGAGTGCAGGGTGGGTTTGGGAGCAGCTCAGACCAGTAAACAAAGTGCATGGCTAAGTTGCCCCAGGGCAGCTAATGTGCTTCTGTACAGTTTCCCACACTGATTGTGAGCTAGGCTGAGTGTACACTCACTATTTAAGTGAAGTTCTTTCTTGGTGGATATAGCACTGGAAGGTTCCCAGGTGTCTCTGCTTTGATGCCCCTCTTATTCTGACACATAGAGGAGATTGGGGTGGGAATATATCCCAGACATGCCCCAGTATAGAGAAGACTGGGAGTCCAGATGAGGCCGATGTATTGTGTTTGTTCATCATGAGATTCTTAATGAAAACCCTGAGGTTATACACAAAACTCATCTGCAGAGGGAAATTCTACGAACAAGGAAGTGAAATGGGTAAATGGGTGAGAGGGCAAGTCGTTACAGGAATAAAATAAAGGGAAACTTTGCAACCACAGGTTTAAATTCCAGACAAGTTGCCTTTATCATTCCTGTATTGGGTTCATGAACCCCATTTAATTGCCTCTGTGGTTCTTCCTTCAGATGACCTCAACCAAATAGAAAAGCTGGTGGCTCTGGTCAAGGAGAAGACCTCAAATATTCAAGTCATATGCCATGCGACAGCCGGACAGTACTTGCCGGTAAGATGTTCCTTGGTGTTTTACTGTACTTACCATGTGTACTTGTCTCTGTGGTACTTCCCCCCCTGATACATCTCATTAAGCTTCATTCTATAGTACATCCCCCCTGATACATCTCATTAAGCTCCTCTCTATGGTACATCCCCCTGATACACCTCAATAAGCTCCTTTCTATGACACCTCAGCCTGGTACATCTCAATAAGTCCCTCACTATAATACATCGTCCTGATACACCTCAATAAACTCCTCTCTATGGTACATCAGCCTGGTACATCATCCTAGTACATCTCATTAAGCTCCTCTCTATGGCACCTCAGCCTGGTACATCTCAATAAGCCCCTCACTATAATATATCATCCTGATACACCTCAATAAGCTCCTCTCTATGGTACATCATCCTGGTACATATCAATAGACTTCTCTATGGTCTCTCAGTGTAGGGCCCCCATTTCCCTTTATGCTATCTATACAGTATTCAACATTAATATGGTATTCTCTATAGTGAATTAGTCCAAGCAAATCAGGTCAGGTGATCACCATGACCCTTTGCCCCTCCCCCATATACCAGTATGGTCAGTATGCCCATTTACCAGAACATACTGGTATATACTGGTATATTTGCCAATTCCCTCTTCTATCCTTCTTCTGGAATGTCTACAAATGGGTTCTTCTGAACCAAAAATGGGTGGTTCTATATTTCTAGTCCCAAACATCACGTACTGTTTTTGGTACATCCCCCTGTCTGGAGACCATGACGTAATATCGTAATTATCATTCAGATGGAGGAGGCTTTACTAATGAAAAGAATATGGTTCTTTGGTGAGGGGAGGCTGAGTAGTACTCCCTGTGTCAGGTACCCACAAATAACAAGTGGGGTACATGGGTTTAGTGCCCAACTCTCTCTGTTACCCACGTGCCAGTGATTGCCCTGCATTATTCCCACTGTAATGACTGATTGTCCCTCGCAGAACTCACTCAAGAAAACAATTCCAAGTATCATTGGTCTGACGTGGCCTATCCTGTTCTTGGAGTATGAGGGTGCTTTTATCCAGGTACTGTATGTGCAATCCCCTGGGGTCTTGCCTGCTGCCCACCCATCTACTCTCACTCTGTTCCTATCTACCCTCTCTTCCTCCCCATCTAGCATCCTCCTCCTCTCCCCATTTACCTTTCCCCTATACCATCCAACTACCCTCCTTCTCTCCATATCTGCCCTTTCTCTCTCCCTGCCCATCTCTATTTCTTCTGTCCTTGTCCTTCTTGTGTATCTGCCCCTCTTCTACCCCTTCTACCCCTGTCAAACTCGTATTGATCTGGGAGAGCAACAAGATATTAATGGATCACCAATAACTGCCCCACTCACACATATGGGATTTACCTGCAGAAATTCCAGAGGGAACTGAGCACAAAGTGGATACTGGACACGGTTACGAGTGGCGCCTACACCCTGAGGGGGAAGATCTTCAGAAACTTTATGGTGGACTTCAAAATTAATAACTCAAAACTCTTCCACCGAGCAACGTCGGTTCTCCAGGTAATTCCTCAATAGAGCTTTTTCTGACCAGGTTTTTTTGACATGTGAGGGTAGTAGTAATATCAGTAGTTGTAGTTAGTAGTATCATTATGGAGTAATAGTAGCAGCCAATGTAGCAGGAGTAGGAGTGGTAAATGCAGATGTAGCAGTAAGAGTAGTGTCAGCAGGAATAGCATTAGCAGCAGCAGGAGTAGTATTAGCAGGTGTAGTGGTGCCAGTAGTTTTGGTAGTAGTAATACAGTACAAGTCCTTACATGCCAACGTAACGGGCATTTGAACCTACCCCACAGAGGCTAACAGGACAGTCCCAGCAGCGCTGCACAGAGGTGCTCCTCCAGTCCATTTATGGGGAACAGACCCTCTCGGAGCAGATTAGGAACACCACCATTGCTGGACATGTAGAAGCAGCTGCCTCGCAGGACAAGGTGAGATTGGGCTACAGTAGAGCATCATGGGATAATAAGGATCAGGATGCCAGTGGGAGAGTCATGCCAGGGGAAGACAATGAACCCAATTACATA